>NC_067487.1:747500-1047500 GCF_947179515.1 Apodemus sylvaticus | reverse complement strand
GAAATACTTAATCTGGACAAGCAGAAAACCCTCATTTTGCGAAATTATCTTGTTTTCTTAAAAAACACTTTGTAAGTCTATGTGCTTTGGTGTTGCGTGTATGTCTAAGTGTGTATCTGCCACAGAGAATGCACTGTAAATTTTTTTCTTGGACGGATATGTGTGAATACCACATTTGAAGGAAATACAGTGTTGCAGAGTAAAGACAACCACGAATGTTTAAAAATATGTAATCTGGATGAGAAGCAGTCCCTCATTTTGCGAAGTTATCTTGTTTTTCCTAAACAACACATTGTAACTCTATGTGCTTCTGTAGTGCATGTATGGCTAAGCGTGTATCTTCCACAGAGAATGCACTGTACATCTTTCTCTCTGAAGATTATGTGCGAATACCACATTTTAAGGAAATGCAGTGTTGCAGAGTAAAGACAAACAGGAATGTATTAGAAATACCTAATTGTGACTAAAAGAAATCCCACAGTGTGCGAAATTATCTTGTTTTTCCTTATCAACACGTGGTAAATCTATGTGCTTTGGTGTTGCGTGTATGTCTAAGAGTGTATCCTCCACAGAGAATGCACTGCACAGTTTTAACTCGAAAGTATATGTGCGAATACGATATTTTTAAGAAAAACAGTGTTGCAGAGTATAGACAAACACAAAGGTATTAGAAATACTTAATCTGGACGAGAAGAAATCCCGCATTGGGCGAAATTATTTTGTTTTTCCTAAACAACACGTTGTAACTCTATGTGCTTTGGTGTTGCGTTTATGTCTAAGCGTGTATCTTCCACAGAGAATGCACTGTACAGTTTTCTCTCGGAATAATATGTGCGAATACCACATTTTAAGGAAATACAGTGTTGCAGAGGAAAGACAACTACGAATGTTTTAGAAATACTTAATCTGGGCAAGAAGAAAACCCTTATTTTGCGAAATTATCTTGTTTTCCTAATCAACACGTTGTAACTCTATGTGCTTTGGTGTTCCGTGTATCACTAAGTGTGTATCTTCCAAAGAGAATGCATTGTACAGTTTTTTCTTGGAAGAATATGTGCGAATACCACATTTTAAGGAACTAACACGTTACAGAGTGAAGACAACTATGAATGTTTAAAAATACATAATCTGGACAAGAAGGAATCCCTCATTTTGCAAAATTATCTTGTTCTTCCTAAACAATATATTGTAACTATATGTGTTGCGTATATGTCTAAGCGTGTATCTTCCTAAAAAAAATGCACTGTACAATTTTCTCTCTGAAGATTATGTGCGAATACCACATTTTAAGGAAATACAGTGTTGCAGAGTAAAGACAACCACGAATGTATTAGATAAACTTAATCTGGACGAGAAGAAATCTCGCATTGTGCGAAATTATCTTGTTATTCCTAAACAACACGTTGTAACTCCCACAGTGTGTGAAATTATCGTGTTTTTCCTAAACCACATATGGTAACTCTATTTGCTTTGGTGTTGTGTGTATGTCTAAGCATGTTTCTTCCACAGAGAATGCACTGAACAGTTTTATCTCGAAAGTATATGGGCGAATACAATATATTAAGGAAATACAGTGTTGCATAGTAAAGACAACCACGAATGTATTAGAAATACTTAATCTGGATGAGAAGAATTCCCACATCTTGCGAAATTATCTTGTTTTTTCTAAACAACACGTTGTAACTCTATGTGCTTTAGTTTTGCTGGTGTGTCTGAGCTTTTATCTTCCACAGAGAATGCACTGTAGAATTTTCTCTTGGACGAATATGTGCGAATACCACATTTTAAGGAAATACAGAGTTGCAGTGTAAAGACAACCACGAATGTTTTAGAAACACTTAATCGCAATTACAAGAAATCAATCATTGTGCAAAATTATCTTGTTTTTCATAAACAGCACGTTGTATCACTATGTGCTTTTGTGTTGCATGTATATCTAAGCGTATATCTTCCAAAGAGAATGCACTGTAACGTTTTTTCTCTGGAGTATATGTGCGAATACCATATTTTAAGGAAATACAATGTTGCAGAGTATAGACAACTACGAATTTGTTAGAAATACTTAATGTGGACAAAAGAAATTGTGCATTGCGCGAAATTATCTTGTTTTTCCTAAACAACACGTTGTAACTGTATGTGCATTGGTGTTGCGTGTATGTCTAAGCATGTATCTTCCACAGAGAATGCGCTGTACAGTTTTCTCTCAGAATAATATGTGCAAATACCACATTTTAAGGAAATACAGGGTTGCAGAGGAAAGACAACAACAAATGTTTTAGAAATACGTAATCTGGACAAGAAGAAAACCCTCATTTTGCGAAATTATCTTGTTTTCCTAAACAACACGTTGTAACTCTATGTGCTTTGGTGTTGTGTGTATGTCTAACTGTGTATATTCTACAGACATTGCACTGTAAAGTTTTTTCTTGGAAGAAATATGTGCAAATACCACATTTTAAGGAATTACAGGGTTGCAGAGAAAAGACAACCACGAATGTATTAGATATACTTAATCTGGACGAGAAGAAATCTCGCCTTGTGCGAAATTATCTTGTTTTTCCTAAACAACACGTTGTAACTCTATGTGTTTTGGTGTTGTGTGTATTTCTAAGCGTGTATCTTTCACAGAGATTGCACTGTACAATTTTCTGTCTGAAGAATATGTGCGAATACCACATTTATAGAAATACAGTTTTGCAGAATAAAGACAACCATGAATGTTTTAGAAATACTTAATCCAGATGAGAAGAAATCACTCATATTTCAAATTATCTTGTTTTTCCTTAAAAAAAAGTTATAACTATATGTGCTTTGGTGTTGCGTGTATTTCTAAGCATTTATATTCCACAGAGAATGCAATGTACAGTTTTCTCTCAAAAGAATATGTGCAAATACCACATTTTAAGGAAATACATTGTTGCAGAGTATAGACAAACACGAATGTGTTAGAAACACTTAATTGTGACTAGAAGAAATCCCACAGTGTGCGAAATTAACGTGTTTTTCCTAAACCACATGTGGTAACTCAATTTGCTTTGGTGTTGCGTGTATGCATAAGCATGTATCTTCCACAGAGAATGCACTGAACAGATTTATCTCGAAAGTATATTGGCGAATACGATATATTAAGGAAATACAGTGTTGCATAGTAAAGACAACCACGAATGTATTAGAAATACTTAATTTGCACAACAAGAATTCCCATATCTTGCAAAATTGTCTTGTTTTTTTTAAACAACACGTTGTAACTCTATGTGCTTTAGTTTTGCTTGTGTGTCTGAGCTTGTATCTTCCACAGAGAATGCACTGTACAATTTTCTCTTGGACGAATATGTGCGAATACCACATTTTAAGAAAATACAGAGTTACAGAGTTGCAGAGTAAAGACAACTACGAATGTTTTGAAATACTTAATTTGGATGAGAATAAATCCTGTGTTGTGTGAAATTATCTTGTTTTTCCTAAACAACACATTGTAACTCTATGTGCTTTGGAGTTGGGTGTATGTCTAAGCATGTATCTTCCACAGAGAATGCACTGTACAGTTTACTCTCAGAAGAATAGGTGCAAATACCACATTTTTTTAATTTTTTTTATTTGATATAATTTATTTACATTTCAAATGATTTCCCCTTTTCTAGCCCCCCACTCCCCGAAAGTCCCGTAAGCCCCCTTCTCTTCCCCTGTCCTCCCACCCACCCCTTCCCACTTCCCCGTTCTGGTTTTGTCGAATACTGCTTCACTGAGTCTTTCCAGAACCAGGGGCCACTCCTCCTTTCTTCTTGTATCTCATTTGATGTGTGGATTATGTTTTGGGTATTCCAGTTTTCTAGGTTAATATCCACTTATTAGTGAGTGCATACCATGATTCACCTTTTGAGTCTGGGTTACCTCACTTAGTATGATGTTCTCTAGCTCCATCCATTTGCCTAAGAATTTCATGAATTCATTGTTTCTAATGGCTGAATAGTACTCCATTGTGTAGATATACCACATTTTTTGTATCCACTCTTCTGTTGAGGGATACCTGGGTTCTTTCCAGCATCTGGCAATTATAAATAGGGCTGCTATGAACATAGTAGAGTATGTATCCTTATTACATGGTGGGGAATCCTCTGGGTATATGCCCAGGAGTGGTATAGCAGGATCTTCTGGAAGTGAGGTGCCCAGTTTTCGGAGGAACCGCCAGATTGCTTTCCAGAGTGGTTGTACCAATTTGCAACCCCACCAGCAGTGGAGGAGTGTTCCTCTTTCTCCACACCCTCTCCAACACCTGCTGTCTCCTGAATTTTTAATCTTAGCCATTCTGACTGGTATAAGATGAAATCTCAGGGTTGTTTTGATTTGCATTTCCCTAATGACTAATGAAGTTGAGCATTTTTTAGGATGCTTCTCCGCCATCCGGAGTTCTTCAGGTGAGAATTCTTTGTTTAACTCTGTACCCCATTTTTTAATAGGGTTGTTTGGTTTTCTGGAGTCTAACTTCTCGAGTTCTTTATATATATTGGATATTAGTCCTCTATCTGATGTAGGATTGGTGAAGATCTTTTCCCAATGTGTTGGTTGCCGATTTGTCCTCTTGATGGTGTCCTTTTCCTTACAGAAACTTTGTAATTTTATGAGGTCCCATTTGTCAATTCTTGCTCTTAGAGCATACGCTATTGGTGTTCTGTTCAAAAATTTTCTCCCTGTACCGATGTCCTCAAGGGTCTTCCCCAGTTTCTTTTCTATTAGCTTCAGAGTGTCTGGCTTTATGTGGAGGTCCTTGATCCATTTGGATTTGAGCTTAGTACAAGGAGACAAGGATGGATCAATTCGCATTCTTCTGCATGCTGACCTCCAGTTGAACCAGCACCATTTGTTGAAAAGGCTATCTTTTTTCCATTGGAAGTTTTCAGCCTCTTTGTCGAGGATCAAGTGGCCATAGGTGTGTGGGTTCATTTCTGGATCTTCAATCCTGTTCCATTGATCTTCCTGCCTGTCACTGTACCAATACCATGCAGTTTTTAACACTATTGCTCTGTAGTATTGCGTGAGGTCAGGGATACTGATTCCCCCAGATTTTCTTTTGTTGCTGAGAATAGTTTTAGCTATCCTGGGTTTTTTGTTGTTCCAGATGAATTTGATAATTGCTCTTTCTAACTCTGTGAAGAATTGAGTTGGGATTTTGATGGATATTGCATTGAATCTGTATATTGCTTTTGGCAAAATGGCTATTTTAACTATATTGATTCTACCAATCCATGAGCATGGGAGGTTTTCCCATTTTTTGAGGTCTTCTTCAATTTCCTTCTTCAGAGTCTTGAAGTTCTTGTCATACATATCTTTCCTAAACAACACATTGTAACTCTATGTGCTTTGGAGTTGGGTGTATGTATAAGCATGTATCTTCCACAGAGAATGCGCTGTACACTTTTCTCTCAGAAGAATATGTGCAAATACGACATTTTAAGGAAATACAGTGTTGCAGAATAAAGACAACCACGAATGTATTAGAAATACTTAATCTGGACGAGAAGAAATCCCTCATTATGCGAAATTATCTTGTTTTTCCTAAACAACACGTTGTAACTCTATGTGCTTTGGTGTTGCATGTTTGTCTAAGCCTGTATCTTCCAAAGAGAATACACTGTACAATTTTCTCTCGGGAGTATATGTGTGAATACCATATTTAAAAGAAATACAGTGTTGCAGAGTAAAGTCAACCACGAATGTATTGGAAATACTTAATCTGGGTGAGAAGAAATTCCGCATTATGCGAAATTATCTTGTTTTTCCTAAACAACACGTTGTAACTCTATGTGCGTTGTTGTTGGGTGTATGTATGACCATGTATCGTCCACAGAGAATGCACGATACACTTTTCTCTTTGAAGAATATGTGCGAATACCACATTTTAAGGAAATACAGTGTTGCAGAATAAAGACAACCACGAATGTATTAGAAATACTTAATCTGGACAAGAAGAAATCCAGCATTGTGCGAACTTTTCTTGTTTTTCCTAAACAACACGTTGTAACTCTATGTGCTTTGGTATTGCGTGTATGTCTATGTGTGTATCTTCCACAGAGAATGCACTGTACAATTTTCTCTCGGAAGAATATTTGCGCATACCATATTTTAAGGAAATACAGTTTTGCAGAGTAAAGACAAACACGAATGTATGAGAAATACGTGTTCTCTACGAGAAGATATCCAGCATTGTGCGAAATTATCTTGTTTTTCATAAACAACACATCTTAATTCTATGTGCTGTTGTTGCATGTATGTCTAAGTGTGTATCTTCCAGAGAGAATGCACTGACCAGTTTTCTCTTTGGAGTATATGTTCGAATACCATATTTAAAGGAAATAGAGTGTTTCAGAGTAAAGACAACCACAAATGTATTAGAAATACTTTATCTGGCCGAGAAGAAATCCCTCATTTTGCGAAATTATCTTGTTTTTCCTAAACAACACATTTTAACTCTATGGGCTTTAAGTGTTGCGTGTATATCTAAGTGTATATCTTCCAGATAGAATGCACTGTACAGTTTTCTCTCGGGAGCATATGTGCGAATACCATATTTAAAGGAAATACAATGTTGCAGAGTAAAGACAACTACGACTGTATTAGAAATACTTTTTCTGGCTGAGGAGAAATCCCTCATTTTGTGAAATTATCTTGTTTTTCCTAAACAACACGTGGTAACTCTACTTGCTTTAGTGTTGCGTATATGTCTAAGTGTGTATCTTCAAAGAGCATGCACTGTACAATTTTCTCTCTGAAAAATACCTACGAATACCACATTTTAAGCAAATAGAGTGTTGCAGAGTAAAGACAACCATGAATATATTAGAAATATTTAATCTAGAGGAAAAGAAATCCCGCATTGTGTGAAATTATCTTGTTTATCCTAAGCAACACGTTGTAACTCTATGTGCTTTGGTGTTGTGTGTATGTCTAAGCATGCATCTTCCACAGAGAATGCACTGTACACATTTCTTTTGGAAGTATAAGTGCGAATAACACATTTTAAGGAAATACAGTGTTGCAGAATAAAGAAAACCATGAATGTATTAGACATACTTAATACCAACGAGAAGAAATCCAACATTATAAGAAATTATCTTGTTTTTTCTAAGCTTCAAGTTGTAACTATATGTGTTTTGGTGTTGGGTGTATGTGTAAGTGTCTTTCTTTTTTTTTTTTCCCATTCTTTTTTTTTATTCGATATAATTTATTTACATTTCAAATGATTTCCCCTTTTCTAGCCCCCCCCACTCCCCGAAAGTCCCGTAAGCCCCCTTCTCTTCCCCTGTCCTCCCTCCCACCCCTTCCCAGTTCCCCGTTCTGGTTTTGCCAAATACTGTTTCACTGAGTCTTTCCAGAACCAGGGACCACTCCTGCTTTCTTCTTGTATCTCATTTGATATGTGGATTATGTTTTGGGTATTCCAGTTTTCTAGGTTAATAACCACTTATTAGTGAGTGCATACCATGATTCACCTTTTGAGTCTGGGTTACCTCACTTAGTATGATGTTCTCTAGCTCCATCCATTTGCCTAAGAATTTCATGAATTCATTGTTTCTAATGGCTGAATAGTACTCCATTGTGTAGATATACCACATTTTTTGTATCCACTCTTCTGTTGAGGGATATCTGGGTTCTTTCCAGCATCTGGCAATTATAAATAGGGCTGCTATGAACATAGTAGAGCATGTATCCTTATTACATGGTGGGGAATCCTCTGGGTATATGCCCAGGAGTGGTATAGCAGGATCTTCTGGAAGTGAGGTGCCCAGTTTTCGGAGGAACCGCCAGACTGCTTTCCAGAGTGGTTGTACCAATTTGCAACCCCACCAGCAGTGGAGGAGTGTTCCTCTTTCTCCGCACCCTCTCCAACACCTGCTGTCTCCTGAATTTTTAATCTTAGCCATTCTGACTGGTGTAAGATGAAATCTTAGGGTTGTTTTGATTTGCATTTCCCTAATGACTAATGAAGTTGAGCATTTTTTAAGATGCTTCTCCGCCATCCGAAGTTCTTCAGGTGAGAATTCTTTGTTTAACTCTGTACCCCATTTTTTAATAGGGTTGTTTGGTTTTCTGGAGTCTAACTTCTTGAGTTCTTTATATATATTGGATATTAGCCCTCTATCTGATGTAGGATTGGTGAAGATCTTTTCCCAATTTGTTGGTTGCCGATCTGTCCTCTTGATGGTGTCCTTTGCCTTACAGAAACTCTGTATCCTTATGAGGTCCCATTTGTCAATTCTTGCTCTTAGAGCATACGCTATTGGTGTTCTGTTCAGAAACTTTCTCCCTGTACCGATGTCCTCAAGGGTCTTCCCCAGTTTCTTTTCTATTAGCTTCAGAGTGTCTGGCTTTATGTGGAGGTCCTTGATCCATTTGGATTTGAGGTAAGCGTCTTTCTTTCACAGAGAATGGACTGTACAGTTTTCTCTCGGAAGAATATATGTGAATACCACATTTTAAGGAAATACAGTGTTGCATAGTAAAGACAACCACAAATGTATTGGAAATAATCTGGATGAGATGAAAGCCCGAATTGTGCGAAATTATCTTGTTTTTCCTCAACAACACGCTCTAACTCTATGTGCTTTGGTGTTGGCTATATGTATAAACATGTATCTTCCACAGAGTAAGCACTGTACAATTTTCTCTTGGAAGAATACGTTCGAATACCACATTTTAAGGAAATACAGTGTTGCAGAGTAAAGACAACCACGAATGTATTAGAATTACTTAATCTGGATGAGAAGATATCCAGCATTGTGTGAAATTATTTGGTTTTTCGTAATCAACACGTTGTAACTCTATGTGCTTTGGTGTGCGTGTATGTCTTAGGGCATATCTTCCACAGAGAATGCACTGTACAGTTTTCTCTTGGAAGAATATGTGCAAATACGACATTTTAAAAAAAATACAGTCTTGCAGAGTAAAGACAACCACGAATGTATTAGAAATACTTAATCGCGACGAGATGTAATCCCGAATTGTGCGAAATTATCTTGTTTTTCCTAAAGAACACTATGTATCTCTATGTGTGTTAGTGTTGCCTGTAAGTCTAAACGTGTATCTTACACATGGGTTGGACTGTACAGTTTTTTTCTGAAGTATATGTGCGAATACCATATTTTAAGGAAATACAGTGAGGTAGAGTAAAGGCAACCACGAAAATATTAGAAATACTTAAACTGGAAGAGAAGAAATCCCTCATTTTGCGAAATTATCTCGTATTCCTAAGCAACACGTTGTAACTCCATGTGCTTTTGTGTTGCGTGTGTGTCTAAGCATGTATCTTCCACTGAGAATGCCCTGTACAATTTTCTCTCAGAAGAATATGTGCGAATACCACATTTTAAGGAAATACAGTGTTGCAGGATAAAGACAACCACGAAATGTATTAGAAATATTTAATCTGGACGGGATGAAATCCCGCATTGTGCAAAATTATTTTGTTTTTCCTAAACAACACGTTGTAACTCTAGGTGCTTTGGTGTTGCATGTATGTCTAAGCATGTATCTTCCACAGAGAATGCACTGTACAGTTTTCTCTCAGAAGAATATGTGCGAATACCACATTTTAAGGAAATACAGGGTTGCAGAGTAAAGACAACCATGATTGTATTAGAAATACTTAATCTGGAAAAGAAGAAATCCCTCATTGTGCGAAATTCTCTTGTTTTTCCTAAACAACAGGATTGTAACTATATGTGCTTTGGTGTTGCATGTATGTCTAAGCATGTATCTTCATAGAGAATGCACTGTACAGTTTACTTTCGGAAGAATATGTGCGAATACCACATTTTAAGGAAATACAGTGTAGGAGAGTAAGACAACCATGAATGTTTTAAAAATACTTAATCTGGACGAGAACAAATCCCTCATTTTGCAAATTATCTTGTTTTTCCTAAACAAGACGTTGTAACTCTATGTGTTTTGGTGTTGAGTGTATGTCTAAGCGTGTATCATTCACAGAGAATGCACTGTAGAGTTTTCTCTCGAGAGTATATATGTGAATACCACATGTTATGGAAATACAGTGTTGCAGAGTAAAGACAACCATGAATGTATTATAAATACTTAATCTGGACGAGAAGAATTCCCGCATTGTGCGTAATTATCTTGTTTTTCATAAACAACACGTTGAAACTCTATGTGCTATGCTGTTCCATGTATGTCTACGCGTTTATCTTTCACAGAGATTGCACTGTACAATTTTCTCTTGGAAGAATATGTGCGAATACCACATTTTAAGGAAATACAGGGTTGCAGAGTAAAGACAACCACAACTGTTTTAGAAATACTTAATCTGGTTGAGAAGAAATCCTTCATGTTGTGAAATGATCTTGTTTTTCCTAAACAACAAGTTGTTACTCTATGTGCTTTGGTGTTGCGTGTATGGCTAACCCTGTATCTTGCACAGAGAATGCACTGTAGAGTTTTCATTTGGAACTATATATGCATAAAGCACATTTTCAGAAATACAGTGTTGCAGAATAAAGACAACCACGAATGTATTAGAAATACTTAATAGCGAGAAGAGAAATCCCTCATTGTGCGAATTTATCTTCTTTTTCCTAAACAACATGTCTAACTAAGTGCTTTGGTGCAGCGTGTATGTCTAAGCTTGTATCTTCCACAGTAATTCATTGTACAATTTTCTCTCAGAAGAATATGTGTGAATACCAAATTTTAAACAAATACATGGTTGCAGAGTTAGGACAACCACGAATGTTTTAGAAATACTTAATCTGGACAGGAAGAACTTTCTCATTTTGAGGAATTATCTTGTTTTTCCTAATTAACACGTTGTAACTCTATGTGTATGTCTAATCGTGTATGTTCCACAGAGAATGCACTGTACAGTTTTCTCTGGAAGGTATATGTAAGAATACCATATTTTAAGGAATTACAGTGTTGCAGAGTAAAGACAACCACGAATGTATACGAAATACTTAATCGTGGTGAGAAGAAATCCTGAATTGTGTGAAATGATCTTGTTTTTCCTAAACAACAAGTTGTAAATCTCTGTGCTTTGGTGCTGCCTGTATGTCTAAGCTTGTATCTTCCTCAGGAATGCACTGTGCTGTTTTCTATCTGAAGAGTATGTGCGAATACCACATTTTAAGGAAATACAGGGTTGCAGAGTAAAGACAAGCATGAATGTTTTAGAAATACTTAATCTGGACGAGAAGAAATATCTCATTTTGAGAAATTATCTTGTTTTTACTAAACAATATGTTGTTACTTTATGTGCTTTGGTGTTGCGTGTATGTCTAAGCATGTATCTTCCACAGAAAATGCACTGTAAATTTTCTTTTGAAAGTATATGTACGAATACCACATTTTAAGTAAATACACTGTTGCTGAATAAAGACAACCGAGACTGTATGAGAAATACTTAATCTGGACGAGAAGAAATCCCACATTGAGTGAAATTATCTTGTTTTTCCTAAAAAGCACGTTGTAACTCTATGTGCTTTGGTGTTGCGTGTATGTATAAGTGTATATCTTCCACAGAGAATGCACTGTACAATTTTCTCTTGGAAGAATATGTGCGAATACCACATTTTACGGAAATACAGTGTTGCAGAGGAAAGACAACCATGAATGTAATAGCAATACCTAACTGCATGAAAAGAAATCCAGCATTGTGTGAAATTATCTTGTTTTCCTAAACAACACATGAGTATATGTGCTTTGGGGTTGCGTGTATGTCTAAGCTTGTTTCTTCCAAAGAGAGGGAACTGTACAGTTTTCTCTCGAATGTATATGTGCAAATACCACATTTTAAGGAAATACAGTATTGCAGATTAAAGACAACCACGAATGTGTTAGAAATACTTAATCTGGAAGAGAAGAAATCCTGCATTGTGCGAATTTATCTTGTTTTTCCTAAACAACTCGTTGTAAATCTATGTGCTTTGGTGCTGCCTGTATGGCTAAGATTGCATCTTCCACTGGAATTCACTGTGCAATTTTCTCTCTGAACAATATGTGCAAATACCACATTTTATAGTAATACAGGGTAGCAGAGTAAAGACAACCACGAATATTTTAGAAATACTTAATCTGGACAAGAAGAAATCCCTCATTTTGCGAAATTACCTTGTTTTTCTTAAACAACACATTGTAACTCTATGTGTTTTCATGTTGCGTGTATGTCTAAGCATGTATCTTCTCCAGAGGATACACTGGAGAGTTTTCTTTTGAAAGTATATGTGTGAATACCACATTTTAAGGAAATACAGTGTTGCATATTAAAGACAACCACGGATGTGTTAGAAATACTTAATCTGGAAGAGAAAAAATCCTGCATTGTGCGAATTTATCTTGTTTTTCCTAAACAACTCATTGTAAATCTATGTGCTTTGGTGCTGCCTGTATGTCTAAGCTTGTATCTTCCACAGGAATGCACTGTGCAATTTTCTCTCTGAAGAATATGTGCGAATACCACATTTTAAAGAAATACAGGGTAGCAGAGTAAAGACAACCTCGAATATTTTAGAAATACTTAATCTGGACAAGAAGAAATCCCTCATTTTGCGAAATTGCCTTGTTTTCCTTAAACCACACAATGTAACTCTATCTGTTCTCGTGTTGTGTGTATGTCTAAGCATGTATCTTCCCCAGAGAATACACTGTAGAGTTTTCTCTTGAAAGTATATGTGCGAATACCACATTTTAAGGAAATACAGTGTTGCAGAATAAAGACAACCACGAATGTATTAGAAATACTTAATCTGGACAAGAAGTAATCCCGCATTGTGTGAAATTATCTTGTTTTTCCTAAACAACACATTGGAACTCTATGTGCTTTGCTGTTGCATGTATGTCTAAATGTGTATCTGGTTTTTGCTAAACAACACGTTGAAACTCTATGTGCTTTGTTGTTGCGTGTTTGTCTAAGTGTATACCTTCCACAGAGAAATCACCGTACAATTTTCTCTGGGAAGAATATGTGCGAATACCCCATCTTAAGGAAATACAGTGTTTCAGTGTAAAGACAACCACGAATGTATTAGAAATACCTAACTGGACGAAAAGAAATCGTGCATTGTGAGAAATTCCCTTGTTTTTCCTAAACAACACGTAACTATATGTGCTTTGGTGTTGCGTGTATGTCTAAGCGTGTATCTTCCACAGAGAATGCACTGTATAGTTTTCTCTCAGAAGAATATGTGTGCATACCAACTTTTAAGGAAATACAGGGTTGCAGAATAAAGACAAACAAGGATGTATTAGAAATAGTTAATCTTGACAAGAAGAAATCCCTCATTGCGCGAAATTATCTTGTTTTTCCAAAACAACATGGTGTAAGTGCTTTGGTGTTGCGTGTATGTCTAAGCTTATATCTTCCACAGAGAATGCACTGTACTGTTTTCCCTCGAAAGTATATGTGCGAATACCACATTTGAAGGAAGTACAGGGTGGCAGAGTAAAGACAACCATGAATGTTTTAGAAATACTTAATCTGAACAAGAAGAAATCCCTCATTGTGCGAAATTATCTTGTTTTTCCTAAACAACATGTTGTAACTTTATATGCTTTGGTCTTGCGTGTATGTCTAAGCATGTATCTTCCACAGAGAATGCACTGTACAATTTTCTCTCTGAAGAATATGTGTGAATACCAACTTTTAAGGAAATACAGTGATGCAGAGTAAAGACAACCATGAATGATTTAGAAATACTTAATCGGGACTAGAAGAAATGCTTCAATTTGTGTAATTATCTTGTTTTTCCTAAACAACACGTTGTAACTCTATGTGTTTTAGTGTTGCGTGTATGTGTAAGCCTATATCTTCCACAGAATATGCACTGTACAGTTTTCTCTCGGGAGACTATGTGTGAATATCACATTTTAAGGAAATAAAGAATTGCAGAGTAAAGGCAACCACGAATGTTTTCGAAATACTAATCTGGATGAGAAGAAATCCCTCATTTTGCGAAATTATCTTGTTTTTCCTAAACAATATGTTGTAACTCAATGTTCTTCTGTGGTGGTGCGTGTATGATTAAGCGTGTATCTTTCCCAGAGAATGCACTGTACAATTTTCTCTCTGAAGAATATGTGTGAATACCACCTTTTAAGGAAATACAGTGTTGCAGAGTAAAGACAACCACGAATGTATTAGAAATACCTAACTGGACGAAAAGAAAGCCTGCATGGTGCGAAATTTTCTTGTTTTTCCTAAACAACACGTAACTATATGTGCTTGGTGTTGCGTGTATGTCTAACAGTCTATCTTCCACAGAGAATGCACTGCACTGTACAGTTTTCTCTCAAAAGTATATGTGAGAATACAACATTTAAAGGAAATACAGTGTTGCAGATTAAAGACAACCACGAATGTATTAGAAATACTTAATCTGGACAAGAAGAAATCCCGCATTGTGCGAAATTATCTAGTTTTTCCTAAACAACACGTTGCAACTCTATGTGCTTTGGTGATGCGTGTATGTCTAAGCTTGTATCTTCCACAGGAATGCACTGTGCAATTTTCTCTCTGAAGAATATGTGTGAATACCACATTTTAAAGAAATACAGGGTAGCAGAGTAAAGACAACCACGAATATTTTAGAAATACTTAATCTGAATGAGAAGAAATCCCTCATTTTGTGAAATTGCCTTGTTTTTCTTAAACCACACATTGTAACTCTATCTGTTCTCGTGTTGTGTGTATGTCTAAGCATGTATCTTCTCCAGAGAATACACTGTAGAGTTTTCTCTTGAAAGTATATGTGCGAATACCACATTTTAAGGAAATACGGTGTTGCAGAGTAAAGACAACCACGAATGTATTAGAAATACTTAATCTGGACAAGAAGTAATCCCGCATTGTGTGAAATTATCTTGTTTTTCCTAAACAACACATTGGAACTCTATGTGCTTTGCTGTTGCATGTATGTCTAAATGTGTATCTGGTTTTTGCTAAACAACACGTTGTAACTCTATGTGCTTTGTTGTTGCGTGTTTGTCTAAGTGTGTATCTTCCACAGAGAAATCACTGTACAATTTTCTCTGGGAAGAATATGTGTGAATACCCCATTTTAAGGAAATACAGTGTTTCAGAGTAAAGACCACCACGAATGTATTAGAAATATGGAACCGGACGAAAAGAAATCGTGCATTGTGCGAAATTCTCTTGTTTTTCCTAAACAACATGTAACTATATGTGCTTTGGTGGTGCGTGTATGTCTAAGCGTGTATCTTCCACAGAGAATGCACTGTATAGTTTTCTCTCGGAAGAATATGTGCGCATACCACCTTTTAAGGAAATACAGGGTTGCAGAATAAAGACAAACACGGATGTATTAGAAATACTTAATCTTGACAAGAAGAAATCCCTTATTGTGTGAAATTATCTTGATTTTCCAAAACAACATGGTGTAACTGTAAGTGCTTTGGTGTTGCGTGTATCTCTAAGCTTATATCTTCCACAGAGAATGCACTGTACTATTTTCTCTCAAAAGTATAAGTGTGAATACCACATTTGAAGGAAGTACAGGGTGGCAGAGTAAAGACAACCAGGATTGTTTTAGAAATACGTAATCTCGATGAGAAGAAATTTCTCATTTTGGGAAATTTTCTTGTTTTTCCTAAACAACACGTTGTAACTCTATGTGCTTCGGTGGTGCGTGTATGTTTAAGCTTGTATCTCCCACAGAGAATGCACTGTACAATTTTCTCTCTGAAGAATATGTGCGAATACCACATTTTAAGGAAAAACAGTGTTGCAGAGTACAGACAAACACGAATGTATTAGAAATACTTAATTGTGACTGAATGAAATCCCGCAGTGTGCGAAATTATCGTGTTTTTCCTTAACAACACGTGGTAAATCTATGTGCTTTGGTGGTGCGTGTATTTCTAAGCGTGTATCTTCCACAGAGAATGTACTGTACAATTTTTTCTCTGAAGAATATGTGCGAAGACCACATTTTAAGGAAATGCAGTGTTGCAGAGTAAAGACATCATGAGTATTTTAGAAATGCTTAATCTGGACAAGAAGAAATCCCTCATTTTGCGAAATTATCTTGCTTTTCCTAAAGAACACGATGTAACTCTATTTGCTTTGGTGTTGTGTGTATATCTAAGCGTATATCTTCCAAAGACAATGCACTGTACAGTTTTCTCTCAGAAGAATATGTCCGAATACCACATTTTAAGGAAATACCATGTTGCAGAGTAAAGACAAATACGAATATATTAGAAATAATTAATCTGGACAAAAAGAAATCCCTCATTGTGCGAAATTATCTTGTTTTTCCTAAACAACACAGTTTAACTGTATGTGCTTTGATGTTGCGTGTATGTCTAAGCATGTATCTTCCTCAGAGAATGCACTGTACAGTTTTCTCTTGGAAGAATATGTGCGAATACCATATTGTAAGGAAATACAGGGTTGCAGAGTAAAGACAACAACGAATGTTTTAGAAATATTTATTCTGGACGAGAAGAAATCCCTCATTTTGTGAAATTATCTTGTTTTCCCTAAACAACACGTTGTAACGCTATGTGCTGTGGTGTTTGGTTTATGTCTAAACGTGTATCTTGCACAGAGAATGCACTCTACTGTTTTCTCTCAGAAGAATATGTGCGAATACGACATTTTAAGGAAATACAGTGTTGCAGAGTAAAGTCAAACACGAATATATTAGAAATATTTAAGCTGGACAAGAAGAAATCCCTCATTGTGAGATACTATCTTGTTTTTCCTAAACAACACGGTGTAATTGTATGTGCTTTGATGTTGCATGTATGTCTAAGTGTGTATCTTCCACAGAGAATGCACTGTACAGTTTTCCCTTGGAAGAATATGTGCAAATAACACATTGTAAGGAAATACAGGGTTGTAGAGTAAAGTCACCAACGAATGTATTAGAAATCCTTAATCGCGAGGATAGGAATTCCTTCATTGTGCCAAATATCTAGTTTTTCCTAAACAACACGTTGTAACTCTATGTGCTTTGGTATTGCGAGTATGTCTAAGCATGTATTTTCCACAAGAATGCACTGTACAGTTTTCTCTCAGAAGAATATGTGTGAATACCACACATTAAAGGAATACAGGGTTGAAGAGTAACGACAAGGACGAATGTTTTATAAGTACGTAATCTGGACAAGAAGAAATCGCTCATTTTGAGAAATTATCTTGTTTTTACTAAACAACACGCTGTAACTCTATGTGCTTCAGTGGTGCGTGTATGTCTAAGCCTGTATCTTCCACAGAGAATGGACTGTACAATTTTCTCGCAGAAGAATACGTGCAAATAGCACATTTTAAGGAAATAGAGTGCTGCAGAGTAAAGGCAACCACGAATGTTTTAGAAATACTTAATCCCAACAGGAAGAAATCACTCATTGTGCAAAATTATCTTGTTTGTCCTAAACAACACGTTGTAACTCTATGTGCTTTGGTGTTGGGTGTATTTCTTTTTTTTTCTTTTTTTTTCTATTCCAGAGTTGTATTTTATTACAGAACTTTGATAATCCCAATAGCAATGGCAAACTTGAAAGAATTCCAACTCACAAAATATTTTCCCCATATTTCATCTCACTTGATCATCCTAAGAACTGTATGAAATAGGTAAATTAAGTCTATACATGTGGCCATTTTATGGTCTAAAGCAATAAGATACAGGCACAGTGATATGCTCTTGCTGCAATTCTGTCCTCTACCCATGGTACAAGACTATTTGATGATAAATCTTGACAACTCTCATAACCGGCAGTACAGGCCTTTATCACTTCCGTCCTATATTACTTCAATATCCTCCTAATTGATGATATCCCTCCATTCTCTGTCTGCTTCTAATATATCCTTCAAATTGTAACCAGAACCATACTCCTAAAACAAATTTGACAATGCCATCCCTCTCTATCTATAGAGGATTAGTTACAAGATGCTTCTCTTCAGATAATCCAAATCTGAGAACACTCAAGTCTCTTATATAAAATGGTATAATATTTACATATAACCTACATATTTCTTCCCAATATATTTAAATTCATCCTTAAATTACTTATAATAATTCATACAAATGTGACTATTATGTAAATAGTTGTTATATTTTGCTGTTTAGGAAATAATAATAAGAAAAGCGTCTCTGTGTTAAGTCGCTATTTAGATGTTAGCAGGATGGAAGGTCATTGAGGATGGGTACCTTTTTCATAACCAGCAGCTTATAAAACTAGTAACTGTGTAACTGCAGGATTCTGAATATTGTATTTCTGTAGTCCAGATGAAATTTTTCCCGGATTTTTTTACTTATTGACTTACACATGTGCATGTGTGTGTGTGTGTGTGTGTGTGTGTGTGTGTGTGTGTGTGTATAGCATGTATGAAGGATGGAAGATAACTTGCAGGAGTTGATTCCCTCCTTGTCTTAGAGATGAAACACAGATCATCAGGCTTGGCAGCCTTTACTCACTGAGCCATTCACCTGTCGGCCTATTGCTGAATCTTTTTAAACTGTAGAACCCATGGATGTGAAACCCATAGATAAAAAGAGCCAATTATATTTATTAATAGCCCATAAACCACAGGACCTCCTGTGATGAGAGAAAGACCGCTCATCTGTTGTGTGGTCAAATATGATGGGCACTCATGTATCTAAACTTAGCACTCTATCTACTGAGACTGAATAAGAAATTTTCATTGTAATTAAACTGATGTTTACATAGCTATGTGCAAGCCAGTATCTACAGTACTGGACAGTAAAGTGCTAAGAAGCAGGGAGCTTTTTTTCCAATCCTGATGAATAAATACGTAGAGACAGGAAGAAGTAAAAAGTGAAAGCATTTTACAAAGAACTGCTATTACTGTAAGTACAGGTTATGCCTAAGTGCCAGTATGCTGAGTGCTGGCAGAGCTTTCTTAGGCTTTGTTTTTTCTTTTTTTTTTTAATTTTTTTTATTCGATATAATTTATTTACATTTCAAATGATTTCCCCTTTTCTAGCCCCCCCACTCCCCGAAAGTCCCGTAAGCCCCCTTCTCTTCCCCTGTCCTCCCACCCACCCCTTCCCACTTCTGGATCTTCAATCCTGTTCCATACCACATTTTAAAGAAATACAGTGTTTCATTGTAAAAACAACCACGAATATATTAAAAATAATTAATCGGGACTAGAAGAAATCCCGCATTGTGTGAAATTATCTTGTTTTCCTAAACAAAATATTGTACCTCTATGTGCTTCGGTGTTGCGTTTATGACTAAGCGTTTACCTTCCACAGAGAATGCACTGTACAGTTTTCTATTGGAAGAATATGTGCAAATACGACATTTAAAAAAAATACAGTGTTGCAGAGTAAAGACAACCTCGAATGTATTAGAAATACTTAATCACGATGAGATGAAATCCGGAATTGTGCGAAATTATCTTGTTTTTCCTAAAGAACACGATGTAACTCTATGTGCTTTGGTGTTGCCTGTAAGTCTAAGCGTGTATCTGACACAGAGATTGGACTGTACAGTTTTCTTTTCTGAACTATATGTGTGAATAACACATTTTAACGAAATACAGTGTGGCAGAGTAAAGACAACCACAAAAGTATTAGAAATACTTAAACTGGACGAGAAGAAATCCCTCATTTTGCGAAATTATCTCGTATTCCTAAGCAACACGTTGTAACTCTATGTGCTTTGGTGTTGTGTGTATGTCTAAGCATGTATCTTCCACAGAGAATGCACTGTACACTTTTCTTTCGAAAGTATAAGTGCGAATAACACATTTTAAAGAAATACAGAATTGCAGAATAAAGAAAACCATGAATGTATTAGAAATACTTAATAGCAACGAGAAGAAATCCAGCATTATAAGAAATTATCTTGTTTTTTCTAAACATCAAGTTGTAACTCTATGTGTTTTGGTTTTGGGTGTATGGCTAAGCGTGTTTCTGTCACAGAGAATGCACTGTACAATTTTCTCTCGGAAGAATATGTGTGAATACCACATTTTAAGGAAATACAGTGTTGCATAGTAAAGAAAACCACAAATGAATTAGAAATACTCAATCTGGAAGAGATGAAATCCCGAATTGTGCGAAATTATCTTGTTTTTCTAAACAACATGTTGTAATTCTATGTGCTTTGGTGTTGCCTATATGTATAAGCGTGTATCTTCCACAGAGTATGCACTGTACAATTTTCTCTTGGAAGAATACATTCGAATACCACATTTTAAGGAAATACAATGTTGCAGAGTAAAGACAACCACGCACGTATTAGAATTACTTAATCTGGACGAGAAGATATCCCGCATTGTGCGAAATTATTTTGGTTTTCGTGATCAACACATTGTAACTCTATGTACTTTGGTGTGCGTGTATGTCCAAGCGCGTATCTTCCACAGAGAATGCACTGTACAGTTTTCTCTTGGAAGAATATGTGCAAATACGACATTTTAAAAAAATACAGTATTGCAGAGTAAAGACAACCACGAATGTATTAGAAATAGTTAATCGCGATGAGATGTAATGTGAATTGTGCGAAATTATCTTGTTTTTCCTCAACAAAACGTTGTAACTCTATGTGCTTTGGTGTTGCGTGTATAACTAAGCGTGTATCTTCCACAGAGAATGCACTGTACAGTTTTTTTCTCAGAAGAATATGTGCGAATACCACATTTTAAGGAAATTCAGAGCTGCAGAGTAAAGACAACCAGGATTGTTTTAGAAATACGTAATCTGGATGAGAAGAAATTTCACTTTTTGGGAAATTATCTTCTTTTTCCTAAACAACACGTTGTAACTCTATGTGCTTCAGTGGTGTGTGTATGTTTATGCTTGTATCTTCCACAGAGAACTCACGGTACACTTTTCTCTTCGAAGAATATGTTCGAATACCACATTTTAAGGAAAAACAGTGTTGCAGAGTAAAGACAAACACGAATGTATTAGAAATACTTAATTGTGACTAAATGAAATCCCGCAGTGGGCGAAATTATCGTGTTTTTCCATAACAACACGTGATAAATCTATGTGCTTTGGTGGTGCGTGTATGTCTAAGCGTGTATCTTCCACAGAGAATGTACTGTACAATTTTTTCTCTGAAGAATATGTGCGAAGACCACATTTTAAGGAAATACAGTGTTGCAGAGTAAAGACAACCACGAATGATTTAGAAATACTTAATCTGGAAAAGAAGAAATACCTCATTTTACAAAATTATCTTGTTTTTCCTAAACAACATGTAACTCTGTGTGCTTTGGTGGTGCATGTATGACTAATTGTATATCTTTCAGAGAGAATGCACTGTACAATTTTCTCTGGGAAGAATACGTGCGCATACCACATTTTAAGGAAATACAGGGTTGCAGAGTAAAGACAACCATGGATGTTTTAGAAATACTTAATCATGAGGAGAAGAAATCCCTCATTTTGAGAAAATCTCTTTTTTTTCCCTAATGAAACCATTGTAACTCTATGTCCTTTGGTGTTGCGTGTATGTCTAAGCCTGTATCTTCCACAGAGAATGCACTGTACAATTTTATGTCTGAAGAATATGTGCGAATACCACATTTTACAGAAATAGAGTGCTGCAGAGTAAAGACAACCATGAATGTTTTAGAAATACTTATTTTGGACGAGAATACATCCCTCATTGTGCAAAATTATCTTGCTTTTCATAAACAACACGTTGTAACTCTATGTGCATTGGAGTTTGGTTTATGTCTAAGCATGTATCTTCCACAGAGAATGCACTGTACAGTTTTCTCTCAGAAGAATATGTGCAAATACCACATTTTAAGGAAATACAGTGTTGTAGAATAAAGACAACCATGAATGTATTAGAAATACTTAATCTGGACGAGAAGAAACCCCTCATTTTGCGAAATTATCTTGTTTTTCCTAAAAAACACGTTGTACCTCTATGTGCTTTCGTGTTGCGTGTATGTCTAAGCGTGTATCTTCCGCAGAGAATGCACTGTACAGTTTTCTCTTGAAAGAATATGTGAGAATACCATATTTTAAGGAAGTACAGTGTTTCAGAGTAAAGACCAGCATGAAAGTTTTAGAAATACTGAATCAGGACAAGAAGAAATCCCTCATGGTGCGAAATTATCTTGTTTTTCCTAAACAACATATTGTAGCTCTATTTGCTTTGGTGTTGTGTATACCTCCAAGTGTGTATCTTCCACAGAGAATGCACTGTACAATTTTCTCGCTGAAAAAATATGTGCAAATACCACATTTTAAGGAAATACAGGGTTGCAGAGTACAGACAAACATGAATGTTTAAGAAATACTTAATCTGGACTAGAAGAAATACCTCTTTTTGCGAAATTATCTTGTTTTTCCTAAACAACACGTTGTAACTCTATGTGTTTTGGTGTTGCGTGTATGTCTAAGCGTGTATCTTCCAAAGAGAATGCACTGTACAGTTTTCACTCAGAAGAATATGTGCGTATACTACATTTTAAGGAAATACAGTGTTGCATTGTAAAGACAACCACGAATATATTAGAAATACTTAATCACGACTAGAAGAAATCCCACATTGTGCGCTAAATTATCTTGTTAGTCCTAAACAATACGTTGTAACTCTACGTGCTTTGGTGTTGCATGTATGTCTAAGCTTGTTTCTTCCACAGTCAAGGCACTGTACAGTTTTCTCTCGAATGTATATGTGGGAATACCACATTTTAAGGCAATAGAGTGTTGCAGATTAAAGACAACCACGAATGTATTAGAAATACTTAATCTGGACGAGAAGAAATCCTGCATTATGCGAAATTACCTTGTTTTCCCTAAACAACACGTTGTAAATCTATGTGCTTTGGTGCTGCCTGTATGTCTAAGCTTGTATCTTCCACAGGAATGCACTGTGCAAATTTCTCTCTTCAGAATATGGGCGAATACCACATTAAGGAAATACAGGGTAGCAGAGTAAATACAGCAACGAATATTTTAGATATACGTAATCTGGACGAGAAGAAATCCCTCATTTTGAGAAATTATCTTGTTTTTCTTAAACCACACATTGTAACTCTATGTGCTTTCGTGTTTCGTGTATATCTAAGCATATATCTTCCTGAGAGAATGCACTGTAGAGTTTTCTCTTGAAAGTATATGTGCGAATACCACATTTTAAGGAAATACAGTGTTGCAGAGTAAAGACAACCATGAATGTATTAGAAATACTTAATCTGGACGAGACGAAATCCCTCATTTTGCGAAATTATCTTCTTTTTCCTAAAAAACACGTTGTACCTCTATGTGCTTTCATGTTGCGTGTATGTCAAAGCGTGCATCTTCCACAGAGAATAAACTGTAAAATTTTCTCTTGAAAGAATATGTGTGAATACCATATTTTAAGGAAGTACAGTGTTTCAGAGTAAACACCAGCACAAAAGTTTTAGAAATACTGAATCAGGACAAGAAGAAATCCCTCTTTGTGCAAAATTATCTTGTTTTTCCTAAACAACACGTTGTAGCTCTATTTGCTTTGGTGTTGTGTGTATCTCCAAGTGTGTATCTTCCACAGAGAATGCACTGTACAATTTTCTCTCTGAAAAATATGTGAAAATACCACATTTTAAGGAAATACAGGGTTGCAAAGTAAAGACAAACGTTAATGTTTAAGAAATACTTAATCTGGACTAGAAGAAATACCTCTTTCTGCGAAATTATCTTGTTTTTCCTAAACAATACGTTGTAACTCTATGTGCTTTGGTGTTGCGTGTATATCTAAGCATGTATCTTCGACAAGGAATGCACTGTACAATTTTCTCTCTGATAAATATTTGGGAATACCACATTTTAAGGAAATACAGTGTTGCTGAGTAAAGACAGCCACAAATATATTAGAAATATTTAATCAAGACAAGAAGAAATCACGCATTGTGCGAAATTATCATTGTTGTTCCTAAACAACACGTTATAAATCTATTTACTTTGGTGTTGCATGTATGTCTAAGCGTGTATCTTCCACAGAGAATGCTCTGCACAGTTTTCTCTTAGAAGAATATGTGCGAATACCACATTGTAAGGAAACACAGGGTTGCAGAGTAAAGACAACCACGAATGTATTCGAAATCCTTAATCGCGAGGATAAGATTTCCTGCATTGTGCCAAATAATCATGTTTTTTTCTAAACAGCACACTGTAACTGTATATGCTTTGTTGTTGCGAGTATGTCTAAGCATGTATCTTCCACAGAGAATGCACTGTACAATTTTCTCTCTGAAGAATATGTTCGAATACCACTTTTTAAGGAAATACAGTGTTGCAGAGTAAATATAACCACGAATGTTTTAGAAATCCTTAATCGCAACAAGAAGAAATCACTCATTGTGCGAAATTATCTTGTTTTTCCTAAACAACACGTTGTAACTCTATGTTCTTTGGTGTTGTGTGTATGTCAAAGCGGGTATCTTCCAAAGAGCATGAACTGTACAGTTTTAGCTCAGAAGAATATGTGCGAATACCACATTTTAAGGAAATACAATTTTGCATTGTAAAGACAACCACGAATATATTAGAAATACTTAATCGTGACTAAAAGAAATCCCACATTGTGATAAATGATCTTGTTCTTCCTAAACTACACATTGTAACTCTATGTGCTTTGGTGTTGCATGTATGTCTAAGCGGGTATCTTCCACAGAGAATGCACTGTACAGTTTTCTCTCAGAAGAATATGTGCGAATACTGCATTTTAAGGAAATACAGTGTGGCAGTGTAAAGACAACCACGAATATATTAGAAATACTTAATCTGGAAGAGAAGTAATTCCTCATTTTGAGAAATTATCTTGTTTTTCCTAAACAACACGTTGTAACTCCATGTGCTTTACTGTTGCTTGTATGTCTAAGCATGTAGCTTCCACAGAGAATGCACTGTACAAATTTCTCTCGAAAGAGTAAGTGTGAATACCTCATTTTAAAGAAATACAGGGTTGCAGAGGAAAAAACAACCACGAATGTTTTAGAAAGACTTTATCTGAACAAAAAGAAATCCCTCATTTTGTGAAATTATCTTGTTTTTCCTAAACAACACGTTGTAACTGTATGTGCTTTGGTATTTCGTCTATGTCTAAGCTTGTATCTTCCACAGAGAATGCATTGTACAGTTTTCTCTCGGAAGAATTTGTATGAAAACCACATTTTAAGGATAAGGGTTGCAGAGTAAAGACAACCATGAATGTATTAGAAATCATTAATCACAAGGAAAATTCCCGCATTGTCCAAATATTTTTTTAAACAACACGTTGTAATTGAATGTGCTTTGTTGTTGCAAATATGTCTAAGCATGTATCTTCCACAGAGAATACACTGTACAAATTTCTCTCAGAAGAATATGTGCGAATACCACATGTTAAGGGTAGCAGAGTAAAGACAAGCATGAATGTTTTAGAAATACTTAATCTGGATGAGAAGAAATCCCTCATTTTGCAAAATTATCTTGTTTTTCCTAAACAACACATTCTAACTCTGTGTGCTTTGGTGTTGCGTGTATGTCTAAGCATGTTTCCTCCACAGAGAATGCACTGTACATTTTTCTCTCGAAAGTATAAGTGTGAATAATACATTTTAAGGAAATACAGTGTTGCAGAGTAAAGACAACCACGAATGTAGTAGAAATACTTAATCTGGACGGGAAGAAATCCTGCAGTGTGCGAAATTATCTCATTTTTCCTAAACAACCCATTGTAACTCTGTGTGCTTTGGTGTTGCGTGTATGTCTAAGCATGTTTCTTCCACAGAGAATGCACTGTGCATTTTTCTCTCGAAAGTATAAGTGTGAATAATACATTTTAAGGAAATACAGTGTTGCAGAGTAAAGACTACCACGAATGTAGTAGAAATACTTAATCTGGACGGGAAGAAATCCCGTAGTGTGCGAAATTATCTCATTTTTCCTAAACAACCCATGGTAACTCTGTGTGCTTTGGTGTTGCGTTTATGTCTAAGCGTGTATCTTCCACAGAGAATGCACTGTACAGTTTTCTCTTGGAAGAACATGTGCGAATACCACATTGTAAGGAAATACAGGGTTGCAGACTAAAGACAACCACGAATGTATTAGAAATCCTTAATCGCGAGAAAAAGAATTCATGCATTGTGCCAAATTATCTTGTTTTTCCTAAACAACACGTTGTTATTGTATGTGCATTGGTGTTGTGAGTATGTCTAAGTGTGTATCTTCCACAGAGAATGCACTGTACAGTTTTCTCTCGGAAGAATATGTTCATTTACCACATTAGAAACAATGAATTCATGAAATTCTTAGGCAAATGGATGGAGCTAGAGAACATCATACTAAGTGAGGTAACCCAGACTCAAAAGGTGAATCATGGTATGCACTCACTAATAAGTGGATATTAACCTAGAAAACTGGAATACCCAAAACATAATCCACACATCAAATGAGGTACAAGAAGAAAGGAAGAGGTGGTCTCTGGTTCTGGAAAGACTCAGTAAAGCAGTATTCGGCAAAACCAGAATGGGGAAGTGGGAAGGGGTGGGTGGGAGGACAGAGGAAGAGAAGGGGGCTTACGGGACTTTTGGGAGTGGGGGGCTAGAAAAGGGGAAATCATTTGAAATGTAAATAAATTATATCGAATAAAAAAGGAAATACCTAAGAAAAAAGAAAAAAATTTAATAGTATTATGCTTGCTAAACATTGGTGAGGATCTAAAGCAGCAGAAATTCTTGTGACTCTTAGAGGTATATGTTGGTATTTCCACTTCAGAAATTAAAGCTTTATCCTCATTCTACTACTTATAATAATATTTTAGTGTTATAAGAAATTAACTAATTTATATGTTAAATGTCCTATATTGATTTATGCTCTTTATTAAGAGGGTGCATTAGTTTTATATATAAACAAGAATATATGTAAATGTATACATATGAATATATATTATGTATATAATGAAAGTCAAATGTAGTTTACATGTTATATGTATAATATATATATTTACACACACACACATGCGTGTGTTTATATGTATATATGTTATATCCTGGGATGACAGTGGCCAATAGGATAACCTCAGTCTCCTGTACTATACTGAATTAAATAGTTTTCCCCATATTAAAAAAAAGTGAATCATGGTATGATGCACTCACTAATTAGTGGATATTAACCTAGAAAACTGGAATACCCAAAACATAATCCACACATCAAATGAGGTACAAGAAGAACGGAGGAGTGGCCCCTTGTTCTGAAAAGACTCAGTGAAGCAGTAGAGAGCAAAATCAGAACAGGGAAGTGGGAAGGGTTGGGTGGGAAAACAGGGGGAGGAAAGGGGACTGATGGGACTTACGGGGAGTGGGGGTCCAAAAAAGGGGAAATCATTTGAAATGTAAATAAATATATCAATAAATTAAATAATAATAATAATAATAATAATAATAATAAATGAAAAAGTTTGAAGAAAAAAGAAAAAAATAAAAACAAAAATAAAAAAAAAGAAATACTTAATCTGGACGAGAAGAAATTTCTCATTTTGAGAAATCATCTTGTTTTTACTAAACAACATGTTGTTACTTTATGTGCTTTGGTGTTGCATGTATGTCTAAGCATGTATCTTCCACAGAGAATGCACTGTACAGTTTTCTCTTGAAAGTATATGTATGAATAACACATTTTAAGTAAATACACTGTTTCTGAATAAAGACAACTAAGAATGTATGAGAAATACTTAATCTGGACAAGAAGAAATCCCGCATTGTTGGAAATCATCTTGTTTTTCCTAAACAGCACGTTGTAACTCTATGTGCTTTGGTATTGCGTGTATGTGTACGTGTGTATCTTCCACAGAGAATGCACTGTACAATTTTCTTTCAGAAGAATATGTGCGAATACCACATTTTACGGAAATACAGTGTTGCAGAGTAAAGACAATCACGAATGTATTAGAAATACCTAACTGGATGAAAAGAAATCCAGCATTGTGTGAAATTATCTTGTTTTTCCTAAACAACACGTGAGTATAAGTGCTTCGGGGTTGCGTGTATGTCTAAGCGTGTATCTTCCACAGAGAATGCACTGTACAGTTTTCTCTCGGAAGAATATGTGCGAATACCACATTTTAAGGAAATACAGGGATGTAGAGTAAAGACAACCACGAATGTTTTAGAAATACATAATCTGGATGAGAAGAAATCCCTCATTTTGTGAAATTATCTTATTTCTCCTAATCAATACGTTGTAACTCTGTGTTATTTGGTGTTTCTTGTATGTCTAAGTGTATATCTTCCACAGAGAATGTACTGTATAGTTTTCTTTCTGAAATATATGTGCGAATACCATATTTTAAGTAAATACAGTGTTGCAGAATAAAGACAACCACGAATGTATTAGAAATACTTAATCGCGATGAGAAGAAATCCCGCATTGTGCGAAATTATCTTATTTTTTCTAAACAACACATTGTAACTCTATGTGCTTTGGTGTTGGGTGTATGTCTAAGTGTGTACCTTCCACCGAGAATGCACTGTACTGTTTTCTCTCAGAAGAATATGTGCGAATACCACATTTTAAGAAATACAGTGTGGCAGAGTAAAGAAAACCACGAATGTATAAGAAATACTTAATCTGGATGAGAAGAAATCCCTCACTTTCGAAATTATCTGTTTTTTTCTAAACAACACTTTGTAACTCAATGTGTTTTGGTGTTGCGTGTGTGTCTCAGCGTGTGTCTTCCACAGAGTATGCACTCTACAGTTTTCTCTCGGGAGCATATGTGCGAATATCATATTTAAAAGAAATACAGTGTTTCAGAGTAATGACAACCACAAATATTTTAGAAATACTTAATCTGGACGAGAAGAAATGCTTCATTTGGTGAAATTATCTTGTTTTTCCTAAACAACACCTTGTTACTCTATGTGCTTTGGTGTCGCATGTATGTCTAAACGTGTATCTTCCACAGAGAATGCTCTGAACTGTTTTATCTCGAAAGTATATGTTCAACTACCACATTTTAAGGAAATATAGTGTAGCAGAGTAAAGACAACCACGAATGTTTTAGAAATACTTAATCAGGATAGGAAGAAATCCTGCCTTGTGCGAAATTATCTTGTTTTTCCTAAACAACACATTGTAAATCTATGTGCTTTGATGCTGCCTGTATGTTTAAGCTTGTATCTTCCACAGGAATGCACTGTGCAATTTACTCTAGGAAGAATATGTGTGAATACCACATTTAAGGAAATACAGGCTTGCAGAGTAAAGACAACCACAAATGGATTAATAATACTTAATCGCGACGAGAAGAAATCCCGCATTGTGCGAAATTATCTTATTTTTCCTAAACCACACATTGTAACACTATGTGCTTTGGTGTTGGGTGTATGTCTAAGCATGTACCTTCCACAGAGAACGCACTGTACAGTTTTCTCTCAGAAGAAGATGTGTGAATACAACATTTTAAGGAAATATAGGGTTGCAGAGTAAAGAGAATCATGAATATTTTAGAAATACTTAATAGCGACAAGGAGAAATCCCGATTTGTGTGAAATTATCTTGTTTTTTTCTAAACAACACGTTGTAAATCTATGTGCATTTGTGTTGCGTATATGTCTAAGCATGTATCTTCCACAGAGTATGCAATGTTCAATTTTCCCTCTGAAGAATTTGTGTGAACACCACATTTTAAGGAAACACAGGTTACTAGAGTAAAGACAACCATGAATGTTTTAACAATACTTAATCTGGACGAGGAGAAATCCCTCATTTTCCAAAATTATCTTATTTTTCCTAAGCAACACTATGTAACTCTATGTGTTTTGGTGGTGGTGCGTGTATCTCTAAGCCTGTATCTTCCACAGAGAATGCACTGTACAGTTTTCTTTCTGAACTATATGTGCGAATACTACATTTTAAAGAAATACAGTGTTGCAGAAAAAAGACAACCATTAATGTATTAGAAATACTTAATTGTGACGAGAAGAAATCCCGCATTGTGCGAAATTATCTGGTTTATCCTAAACATCCCATTGTAGCTCTATATGCTTTGGTATTGCTTGTATGTCTAAGCCTGTATCTGCCACAGAGATTGCACTGTACATTTTTCTCTCGGAAGAATATGTTTGAATACCACATTTTAAGGAAATACAGGGTTGCAGAGTAAAGACAGCCATGAATGTTTTAGAAATATTTAATCTAGATGAGAAGAAATCCCTCATTTTGAGAAATTATGATTTTTTTTCCTAAACAACACATTGTAACTCTATGTGTTTTGGTGTTGCTTGTATGTCTAGCATGCATCTTCCACAGAGAATGCACTGTAGAGTTTTTTCGTGAAAGTATATGTGTGAATACCACATTTTAATGAAATACAGTGTTGCAGAGTAAAGACAACCACGAATTTATTAGAAATTCTTAATCTGGACGAGAGGAAATCAGGCATTGTGCGAAATTATCTTCTTTTTCCTGAACAACACTTTGTAACTCTATGTGCTTTGCTGTTACGTGTTTGTGTAACCCTGTATCTTCCACAGAGATTGCACTGTACAATTTTCTCTCAGAAGAATATGTGCGAATACCAGGTTTTAAGGAAATACAGGGTTGCAGAGTAAAGACAACCACGAATGTTTTAGAAATCCTTAATGTGGATGAGAAAAAAATCCCTCCTTTTGCGAAATCATCTTGTTTTTCCTAAACAACACATTATAACTCTATGTGCTTTGGTGTTTCCTGTATGTCTAAGCATGTATCTTACACGGAGAAAGCACTCTACAATTTTCTTTCAGAACTATATGTGCGAATACCACATTTTAAGAAAATACAGTGCTGCAGAATAAAAACAACCACAAATGTATTAGAAATACTCAATGGCGACAAGGAGAAATCCCGATTTGTTTGAAGTTATCTTGTTTTTCCTAAACAACATGTTGTAACTCTATGTGCATTTGTGTTGCCTGTATGTCTAAGTGTGTATCTTCCACAGAGTATGCACTGTACAATTTTCTCTTGGAAGAATATGTGTGCATACCACATTTTAAGGAAATACAGGTTTGCAGACTAAAGACAACCATGAATGTTTTAAAAATACTTAATCTGGACGAGAAGAAATCCCTCATTTTGCCAAATTATCATGTTTTTCCTAACCAAAAAGTTGTAACTCTATGTGCTTTGGTGTTGCGTGTATGTCTAAGCATGTATCTTCCACAGAGTATGCACTGTACAATTTTCTCTTGGAAGAATATGTGTGCATACCACATTTTAAGGAAATAAATGGTTGCAGAGTAAAGATAACCACGAATGTTTTAAAAATACTTAATCTGGACAAGAAGAATCCCTCATTTTGCAAAATTATCATGTTTTTCCTAACTAAAAAGTTGTAACTCTATGTTCTTTGGTGTTGCGTGTATTTCTAAGCATGTATCTTCCACAGAGAATGCACTGTACAGATTTCTCTTGTGAGTATGTGTGCGAATACCATATTTTAAGGAAATACAGTTTTGCAGAGTAAAGACAACCATGGATTTATTAGAATTACTTAATCTGGACGAGAAGAAATCACTCATTGTTTGAAATTATCTTGTTTTTCCTAAACAACACATTGTACCTCTATGTGCTTTGGTGTTACTTGTATGTCTAAGCCTGTATCTGCCACAGAGATTGCACTGTACAATTTTCTCTCGGAAGAATATGTGTGAATAACACATTTTAAGGAAATACAGGGTTGCAGAATAAAGAGAACCATGAATGTTTTAGAATTATTTAATCTGGACGAGAAGAAATCCCTCATTTTTCAAAATTATCATTTTTTCCTAAACAACACGTTGTTACTCTATGTGCTTTGGTGTGGCGTGTATGTCTAAGTGTGTATCTTCCACAGAGAATGCACTGTACAGTTTTCTCACAGAAGAATATGTGCAAAAACCACATTTTAAGGAAATACAGTGTTGCAGAGTAAAGACAACCAGGAATGTATTAGAAATTCTTAATCTGGACAAGAAGAAATCCCGCATTGTGCGAAATTATCTTGTTTTTCCTACACAACACGTTGTAACTCTATGTACTTTGGTGTTGCATGTATGTCTAAGCCTGTATCTTCCTTAGAGAAAGCACTGTACATTATACTCAGAAGAATATGTGCGAATACCTCATTTTAAGGAAATACAATGTTGCAGAGTAGAGAAATCCATGAACATTCTAGAAATACTTAATCTCGACTAAAGAAATGCCTCATTTTTCAAAATTATCTTGTTTTACCTAAATAACGCGGTGTAACTCTATGTGCTTTGCTGTTACATGTATTTCTAAGCATGTATCTTCCACAGAGATTGCACTGTACAATTTTCTCTCAGAAGAATATGTGCGAATACCACATTTTAAGGAAATTCAATGTTTTAGAGTAAAGACAACCATGAATGTTTTAGAAATACTTAGTCGGGATGAGAAGAAATCCCTCAGTTTGAGAAAAATATCTTGCTTTTCCTAAACAAAAGGTTGTAACTCTATGTGCTTTGCTGTTACGTGTATGTCTAAGCCTGTATCTGCCACAGAGATTGCACTGTACAATTTTCTCTCTGAAGAATATGTGCGAATACCACATTTTAAGGAAATACAGCGTTGCACAGTAAAGACAACCATGAATGTTTTAGAAATACTTAATCTGGATGGGATGAAATCCCTCATTTTGTGAAATTATCTTGTTTTTCCTAAACAACACATTGTAACTCTATGTGCATTGGTGTTTCCTGTATGTCTAAGCGTGTATCTTACACAGAGAAAGCACTCTACAGTTTTCTTTCAGAACTATATGTCCGAATACCACATTTTAAGGAAAAACAGTGTTGTAAAATAAAGACAACCACAAATGTATTAGAAATACTTAATAGTGACAAGGAGAAATCCCGATTGGTGAGAAATTATCTTGTTTTTCCTAAAAAACATGTTGTAACTCTATGTGCATTTGTGTTGCCTGTATGTCTAAGTGTGTATCACCAACATAGAATGCACTGTACAGTTTTCTCTCAGACGAATATGTACGAATACCATATTTTAAGGAAATACAGTGTTGCAGAGTAAAGACAACCAGGAACATATTAGAAATACTTAATCACTACGAGAAGAAATCCCTCATTGTCCGACATTATCTTGTTTTTCCTAAACAACACATTGTAACTCTATGTGCTTTGGTGGTGCGTGTATGTCTAAACATATATCTTCCACAGAGAATGCACTGTAAAGTTTTCTCTACGAGGAATATGTGCAAATACCACATTTTAAGGAAATACAGTGTTGCAGAGTAAAGACAACCAGGAATATATTAGAAATACTTAATCACTAGGAGAAGAAATCCCGCATTGCGCGATATTATCTTGATTTTCCTAAACAACACGTTGTAACTGTATGTTCTTTGGTGTTGCGTGTATGTCTAAGCGTGTATCATCCACAGAGAATGCACTGTACAGATTTCTCTTGGAGTATGTGTGCAAATACCATATTTTAAGGAAATACAGTTTTGCAGAGTAAAGGCAACCATGAGTTTATTAGAAATACTTAATCTGGACGAGGAGAAATCACGCATTGTACGAAATTATCTTGTTTTTCCTACACAACACGTTGTAACTCTATGTGCTTTGGTGTTGAATGTATGTCTAAGTCTGTATCTTCCACAGAGAAAGCACTGTACAATTTTCTCTTGGAAGAATATGTGTGAATACCACATTTTAAGGAAATACAGTGTTGCATAGTAAAGACAACCATGAATGTTTTAGAAATACTTAATCTGGACGAGAAGAAATCCCTCATTTTGCGAAATTATCATGTTTATCCTAACAAAAAAGTTGTAACTCAATGTGCTTTGGTGTTGGGTTATGTCTAAGCGTGTAACTTCCACAGAGAATGTACTGTACAGTTTTCTCTCAGAAGAATATGTGCGAATAACACATTCAAAGGAAATATCGTGTGGCAGAGTAAAGACAACCACGAATGTATTCGAAATATTTAATCTGGATGAGAAGGAATCCCTTATTTTGAGAAATTATCTTGTTTTGCCTACACAACACGTTGTAACTCTATGTGCTTTGCTGTTACGTGTATGTCTAAGCCTGTATCTGCCACAGAGATTGCATTGTACAATTTTCTCTAGGAAGAATATGTGTGAATACCACATTTTAAGGAAAAACAGGGTTGCAGAATAAACACAACCACGAATGTATTAGAAATACTTAATCTGGACGAGAAGAAATCCCTCATTTTGACAAATTATCTTGTTTTTCCTAAACAACACGTTGTAACTCTATGTGCTTTGCTGTTGCATGTATGTCTAAGCATGTATCTTTCACAGAGCATGCACTGTACAGTTTTCTCCTCAAAGTATATGTGTGAATACCATATTTTACGTAAATACGTTGTTGCAGACTAAAGACAACCACGAATGTATTAGACATATATAATCTGGACGAGAAGAAATCCCGCATTGTGCGAAAGTATCTTGTTTTTCCTAAACAACACGGTGTAACTCCATGTGCTTTGCTGTTACGTGTATGTCTAAGCATGTATCTTCCACAGAGATTTCAGTGTACAATTTTCTCTCAGAAGAATATTTGGGAATACCATATTTTAAGGAAATACTGTGTTGCAGAGTAAAGACAACCACAAATGTTTTAGAAATACTGAATCTGGATGAGAAGAAATCCCTCATTTTGCGAAATTATCTTGTTTTTCCTAAATAACATGTTGTAACTCTATGTGCTTTGTTGTTGTGTGTATGTCTAAGCATGTACCTTCCACAATGAAAGCATTGCACAATTTTCTTTCGGAACTATATGTGTAAATAGCACATTTTAAGGAAATACAGTGCTGCAGAATAAAGACAACCACAAATGTATTAGAAATATTTAATAGCGACAAGGAGAAATCCCACATTGAATGAAATTATCTTGTTTTTCCTAAACAACACGTTGTAACTCTATGCGCATTTGTGTTGCGTGTGTCTAAGAGTCTTTCTTCCATAGACTATGCACTCTTCAATTTTCTCTGAGAAGAATATGTGTGCATACCAAATTTTAAGGAAATACAGGCTTGCAGATTAAAGACAACCATGAATGTTTTAAAAATACTTAATCTGGATGAGAAGAAATCCCTCATTTTGCGAAATTATCATGTTTTTCCTAAACAGAACTTTGTAACTCTATGTGCTTTGGTGGTGCGTGTATGTCTACGCGTGTATCTTCCAAGGAGAATACACTGTACAGTTTTCTCTCCGAGGAGTATGTGCGAATACCACATTTTAAGGAAATACAGTGTTGGAGAGTAAAGACAACCAGGAATATCTTAGAAACACTTAATCCCGAGGAGAAGAAATCCCACATTGTGCAAAATTATCTTGTTTTTCCTAAACAACACGTTGTAACTCTATGTGCTTTGATGTAGCGTGTATGTCTCAGCGTGTATCTTCCACAGAGAATGTACTGTACAATTTTCTCTCAGAAGAACATGTTTGAATACCACATTTCAAGATAATACAGTGTGGCAGAGTAAAGGAAACCACGAATGTATTCGAAATACTTAATCTGTATGAGAAGAAATCCCTCAGTTTGAGAAATTATCTGGTTTTCCTAAAAAACGCGTTGTAACTCTATGTGCTTTGCTGTTACGTATATGTCTAAGCCTGTATCTTCCACGAAGATTGCACTGTACAATTTTCTCTCGGAAGAATATGTGCAAATACCACATTTTAAGGATATACAGGGTTGCAGAGTAAAGACAACCATGAATGTTTTAGAAATACATAATCTAGACGAGACGAAATCCCTCATTTTGCAAAATTATCATGTTTTTCCTAACCAAAAAGGTGTAACTCTATGTGCTTTGGTGTTGGGTGTAAGTCTAAGCGTGTATCTTCCACAGAGAATGCACTGTAAAATTTTCTCTCCAAAGAATATGTGCGAATACCACATTTTATGGAAATACAGTGTTGCAGAGTAAAGACAACCAGGAATATATTAGAAATACTTAATCCCGACGAGAAGAAAACCCGCCTTGTGTTAAATTATCCCGTTTTTCCTAAACAACATGTTGTAACTCTATGTGCTTTGGTGTTGCTTGTATGTCTAAGTGTGTATCTTACACAGAGAATGTACTGTACAGTTTTCGCCCAGAAGAATATGTGCGAATACCACGTTATAAGGAAATACCGTGAGCAGAGTAATGGCAACCACGAATGTACTAGGAATACTTAATCTGGATGAGTAGAAATCCCTCAGTTTGAGAAATTCTCTTGTTATTCCTAAACAACACGTTGTAACTTTATGTGCTTTGCTGTTACGTGTATGTCTAAGCCTGTATCTGCCACAGAGATTGCACTGTACAATTTTCTCTTGGAAGAATATGTGCAAATACCACATTTTAAGTAAATACAAGGTTGCCGAGTAGAGACAACCAGGAATGTTTTAGAAAAACTTAATCTGGATGAGAAGAAATCCCTCATTTTGCGAAATTATCTTCTTTTTTCCTGAACAACACGTTGTAACTCCATGTGCTTTGGTGTTTCGTGTATTTCTATGTGTGTATCTTCCACAGAGAAAGCACTGTACAGTATTCTTTTGGAACTATTTGTGCGAATACCACATTTTAAGGAAATACAGTGTTGCAGAATAAAGACAACCACGCATGTATTAGAAATACTTAATAGCAGCAGGGAAAAATCCCGATTTGTGGAAATTATATTGTTTTTCCTGAACAACATGTTGAAAATCTATGTGCATTTGTGTTGCCTGTATGTCTAAGCCTGTATCTTCCACATGTATGCACTGTAAAATTTTCTCTTGGAAGAATAAGTGTGCATACCACAATTTAAGGAAATACAGTGTTGCAGAGTAAAGACAACCAGGAATATATTAGAAATAATTAATTGCGATGAGAAGAAATCCTGCATTGTGAGAAATTATCTTGTTTTTCATAAACAACCCTTTGTAACTCTATGTGCTTTGGTGGTGCATGTATGTCTAAGCGTGTATCTTCCACAGAGAATGCGCTGTACAGTTTTTTCCCCAAAGTATATGTACCAATACCATACTTTACGGAAATGCAGTGTTGCAGAGTAAAGACAACAACGAATGTATTAGAAATACTTAATCTGGACGAGAAGAAATCCCTCACTTTGCGAAATAATCTTGTTTTTCCTAAACAACATGTTGTGACTCAAAGTGTTTTGGTGTTGCGTGTATGTCTAAGTGTGTATCTTCCACCGAGAATGCACTGTAGAGTTTTCTCTCGAAAGTATATGTGTGAATAACACATTTTAAGGAAATAGAGTGTTGCAGAGTAAAGACAACCATGCATGTTTTATAAATACTGAATCTGGACGAGAAGAAATCCCTCATTTTGTGAAATAATCTGGTTTTTCCTAAACAACCCGTTGTAACTCTATGTGCTTTGGTGTTGCATGTTTGTCTAAGCCTGTATCTTCCAAAGAGAATACACTGTACAATTTTCTCTCGGGAGTATATGTGTGAATACCATATTTAAAAGAAATACAGTGTTGCAGAGTAAAGTCAACCACGAATGTATTGGAAATACTTAATCTGGGTGAGAAGAAATCCCTCATTATGCGAAATTATCTTGTTTTTCCTAAACAACACGTTGTAACTCTATGTGCGTTGTTGTTGGGTGTATGTATGACCGTGTATCATCCACAGAGAATGCACGATACACTTTTCTCTTTGAAGAATATGTGTGAATACCACATTTTAAGGAAATACAGTGTTGTAGAATAAAGACAACCACGAATGTATTAGAAATACTTAATCTGGACAAGAAGAAATCCAGCATTGTGCGAACTTTTCTTGTTTTTCCTAAACAACACGTTGTAACTCTATGTGCTTTGGTATTGTGTGTATGTCTATGTGTGTATCTTCCACAGAGAATGCACTGTACAATTTTCTCTCGGAAGAATATTTGCGCATACCATATTTTAAGGAAATGCAGTTTTGCAGAGTAAAGACAAACACGAATGTATGAGAAATATATGTTCTCTACGAGAAGATATCCAGCATTGTGTGAAATTATCTTGTTTTTCATAAACAACACATCTTAATTCTATGTGTTGTTATTGCGTGTATGTCTAAGTGTGTATCTTCCAGAGAGAATGCACTGACCAGTTTTCTCTTTGGAGTATATGTTCGAATACCATATTTAAAGGAAATAGAGTGTTTCAGAGTAAAGACAACCACGAATGTATTAGAAATACTTTATCTGGCCGAGAAGAAATCCCTCATTTTGCGAAATTATCTTGTTTTTCCTAAACAACACATTTTAACTCTATGGGCTTTAAGTGTTGCGCGTATATCTAAGCGTATATCTTCCAGATAGAATGCACTGTACAGTTTTCTCTCGGGAGCATATGTGCGAATACCATATTTAAAGGAAATACAATGTTGCAGAGTAAAGACAACTACGACTGTATTAGAAATACTTTATCTGGCCGAGGAGAAATCCCTCATTTTGTGAAATTATCTTGTTTTTCCTAAACAACACGTGGTAACTCTACTTGCTTTAGTGTTGCGTGTATGTCTAAGTGTGTATCTTCAAAGTGAATGCACTGTACAATTTTCTCTCTGAAAAATACCTATGAATACCACATTTTAAGCAAATAGAGTGTTGCAGAGTAAAGACAACCACGAATATATTAGAAATATTTAATCTAGAGGAAAAGAAATCCCACATTGTGCGAAATTATCTTGTTTATCCTAAGCAACACGTTTTAACTCTATGTGCTTTGGTGTTGTGTGTATGTCTAAGCACGCATCTTCCACAGAGAATGCACTTTACACTTTTCTTTTGGAAGTATAAGTGCGAATAACACATTTTAAGGAAATACAGTGTTGCAGAATAAAGAAAACCATGAATGTATTAGAAACACTTAATACCAACGGGAAGAAATCCAACATTATAAGAAATTATCTTGTTTTTTCTAAACTTCAAGTTGTAACTATATGTGTTTTGGTGTTGGGTGTATGTGTAAGCCTGTTTCTTTCACAGAGAATGGACTGTACAGTTTTCTCTTGGAAGAATATATGCGAATACCACATTTTAAGGAAATACAGTGTTGCATAGTAAAGACAACCACAAATGTATTGGAAATAATTAATCTGGATGAGATGAAAGCCCGAATTGTGCGAAATTATCTTGTTTTTCCTCAACAACACGCTGTAACTCTATGTGCTTTGGTATTGCCTATATGTATAAACGTGTATCTTCCACAGAGTAAGCACTGTACAATTTTCTATCAGAAGAATACGTTCGAATACCACATTTTAAGGAAATACAGTGTTGCAGAGTAAAGACAACCACGAATGTATTAGAATTACTTAATCTTGATGAGAAGATATCCAGCATTGTGCGAAATTATTTGGTTTTTCATAATCAACACGTTGTAACTCTATGTGCTTTGGTGTGTGTGTATGTCTAAGGGTGTATCTTCCACAGAGAATGCACTGTACAGTTTTCTCTTGGAAGAATATGTGCAAATACGACATTTTAAAAAAAATACAATCTTGCAGAGTAAAGACAACCACGAATGTATTAGAAATACTTAATCGCAACAGATGTAATCCCGAATTGTGTGAAATTATGTTGTTTTTCCTAAAAACACTATGTATCTCTATGTGTGTTGGTGTTGCCTGTAAGTCTAAACGTGTATCTTACACATGGGTTGGACTGTACAGTTTTTTTCTGAAGTATATGTGTGAATATCATATTTTAAGGAAATACAGTGAGGTAGAGTAAAGACAATCACGAAAATATTAGAAATACTTAAACTGGATGAGAAGAAATCCCTCATTTTGCGAAATTATCTCGTATTCCTAAGCAACACGTTGTAACTCCATGTGCTTTTGTGTTGCGTGTATGTCTAAGCATGTATCTTCCACAGAGAATGCCGTGTACAATTTTCTTTCAGAAGAATATGTGTGAATACCACATTTTAAGGAAATACAGTGTTGCAGGATAAAGACAACCACGAATGTATTAGAAATACTTAATCTGGACGGGATGAAATCCCGCATTGTGCAAAATTATTTTGTTTTTCCTAAACAACACGTTGTAACTCTGTGTGCTTTGGTGTTGCGTGTATGTCTAAGCGTGTATCTTCCACAGAGAATGCACTGTACAGTTTTCTCTCAGAAGAATATGTGCGAATACCACATTTTAAGGACATACAGGGTGGCAGAGTAAAGACAACCATGATTGTATTAGAAATACTTAATCTGGAAAAGAAGAAATCCCTCATTGTGTGAGATTCTCTTGTTTTTCCTAAACAACACATCTGTAACTATATGTGCTTTGGTGTTGCATGTATGTCTAAGCATGTATCTTCATAGAGAATGCACTGTACAGTTTACTTTCGGAAGAATATGTGCGAATACCACATTTTAAGGAAATACAGTGTAGGAGAGTAAGACAACCATGAATGTTTTAAAAATACTTAATCTTGACGAGAAGAATTCCCGCATTGTGCGTAATTATCTTGTTTTTCATAAACAACACGTTGAAACTCTATGTGCTATGCTGTTCCATGTATGTCTACGCGTTTATCTTTCACAGAGATTGCACTGTACAATTTTCTCTTGGAAGAATATGTGCGAATACCACATTTTAAGGAAATACAGGGTTGCAGAGTAAAGAAAACCACAACTGTTTTAGAAATACTTAATCTGGTTGAGAAGAAATCCCTCATGTTGTGAAATGATCTTGTTTTTCCTAAATAACAAGTTGTAACTCTATGTGCTTTGGTGTTGCGTGTATGGCTAACCGTGTATCTGGCACAGAGAATGCACTGTAGAGTTTTCATTTGGAACTATATGTGCATAAAGCACATTTTAAGAAATACAGTGTTGCAGAATAAAGACAACCACGAATGTATTAGAAATACTTAATAGCAAGAAGAGAAATCCCTCATTGTGCGAATTTATCTTCTTTTTCCTAAACAACATGTCTAACTATGTGCTTTGGTGCAGCGTGTATGTCTAAGCTTGTATCTTCCACAGTAATTCATTGTACAATTTTCTCTCGGAAGAATATGTGCGAATACCAAATTTTAAGGAAATACATGGTTGCAGAGTTAGGACAACCACGAATGTTTTAGAAATACTTAATCTGGACAGGAAGAACTTTCTCATTTTCAGGAATTATCTTGTTTTTCCTAATTAACACGTTGTAACTCTATGTGCTTTGGTGTTGCGTGTATGTCTAATCATGTATGTTCCACAGAGAATGCACTGTACAGTTTTCTCTCGAAAGTATATGTGCGAATACCACATTTTAAGGAATTACAGTGTTGCAGAGTAAAGACAACCACGAATGTATACGAAATACTTAATCTTGACGAGAAGAAATCCTGAATTGTGTGAAATGATCTTGTTTTTCCTAAACAACAAGTTATAAATCTCTGTGCTTTGGTGCTGCCTGTATGTCTAAGCTTGTATCTTCCTTAGGAATGCACTGTGCAATTTTCTATCTGAAGAGTATGTGTGAATACCACATTTTAAGGAAATACAGGGTCGCAGAGTAAAGACAACCATGAATGTATTAGAAATACTTAATCTGGACGAGAAGAAATCCTGAATTGTGTGAAATGATCTTGTTTTTCCTAAACAACACGTTGTAAATCTCTGCGCTTTGGTGCTCCCTGTATGTCTAAGCTTGTATCTTCCACAGGAATGTACTGTGCAATTTTCTCTCTGAAGAATATGTGCGAATACCACATTTTAAGGAAATACAGGGTTGCAGAGTAAAGACAAGCATGAATGTTTCGGCAACCAACAAATTGGGAAAAGATCTTCATCAATCCTACATCATATAGAAGGCTAATATACAATATATATAAAGAACTCAAGAAGTTAGACTCCAGAAAACCAAACAACCCTATTAAAAATGGGGTACAGAGTTAAACAAAGATTTCTCACCTGAAGAACTTCGGATGGCAGAGAAACACCTTAAAAAATGCTCATCTTCATTAGTCATTAGGGAAATGCAAATCAAAACAACCCTGAGATTTCACCTTATACCAGTCAGAATGGCTAAGATTAAAAATTCAGGAGACAGCAAGTGTTGGCAAGGATGAGGAGAAAGAGATACACTCCTCCACTGCTGGTTGGTTTGCAAATTGGTACAACCACTCTGGAAATCAGTCTGGTGGTTCCTCCAAAAACTGGGCACCTCACTTCCAGAAGATCCTGCTATAGCACTCCTGGGCATATACCCAGAGGATTCCCCACCATGTAATAAGGATACATGCTCTACTATGTTCATAGCAGCCCTATTTATAATTGCCAGATGCTGGAAAGAGCCCAGGTATCCCTCAACAGAAGAGTGGATGCAAAAAATGTGGTATATCTACACAATGGAGTACTATTCAGCCATTAGAAACAATGAATTCATGAAATTCTTAAGCAAATGGATGGAGCTAGAGAACATCATACTAAGTGAAGTAACCCAGACTCAAAACGTGAATCATGGTGGGCGGCGGCGGCGGCGGCAGCAGTGCAGCAGTGGCTGGTCCAGCGTAAGGACCATCAGCAGTGGAACCAAGGCGACGCAGGGTCCAGTTAGCCCCTGCTCCCATGACCACTGACCTTCGCTGACCAGCCAGGCTGCAAGTAGCTGCAGTTTTGCGGCGCCTTTTGCTGCACGGAAGCCACTTCAGAACTCGGCCTAGCGCCAGTCAGGAGAGACTCACCTCCATCTTGGTTTCGGACTCCAGAGATATCGGACAGAGTGCGGTACACAAACATAATCTGAGGTCAACACCACGGGGGTCTGAGCCTGATGGGCATTGGCCTGCACCCAGGCGCTGGGCTGTTCGGGGGGCCATCGGGGTGCCAACCCAGCCAGGAGGTTTTTTGCTCTGGCCTGCACACGCCCCGCCATTTTGCCTACAGGACGACAGAGAGCTCTGGCGAGCAGAGCCGTAACAGGCATAGCCTGAGGCTAACAAAGCAGGGGTCTAGGCCCAAAAAAGCCCAGGACTGACCCCAAGAACTGGGTGGCTTGGTGGGCCATCTGTGTGTCAACCCGACCAGGAGGTTGTTAGCAAAGCAGACTCTCCCGAAGCTTTCGGGGAGCGCAAGCACGCATGCCCGCCATTCTGGTCCCCTGGCAGACCCAATTAACAGTCATAGCCCTAGGGGAACTTTGCTCGGACCTTGGCCTCCCAGACTTTTGCCTGGACTCAGGGCCTGGGCGGCCAGGCTAACCTTGTGTGCTCCAGCCCAGTTGGGGGATCGGCTGCCCAGCAGAGTGATCAGAACACAGGGGAGGTCCCGGCAGCATACACCGTCGGCGCTCCCTGGGGGTGCACATGGGCTCCATCTGGTCCACAGACACAATCTGGGCAAGGCCTCAGGTGGGAGCCCTCAGCTCAACTCTCTCCGCTTCTGGATCCAGATCAACCTGTGCAGTGGCACCACACCTCCAGGTCCTGCAAGAGGCTAGAGGGGCTTCCGGGCGGCCAGCTGGGAGAAGTCGGTGTGCTCCGGTGAATCCAGCGGGCGCCAGCGGGAGCCTTCGGGTGCCTGCTTCGGGATCTGAACAGTCTGAGCAGCAGCACCCTGTCTACAGGCAGTGCAGGAGGTAAGTTGTGCACCAGAGGCCAACTGGGAAGGGGCAGCTTGCACTGGTGAGTCCAGCACTGACAAGACAAACTAACACCAGTGAGATCTAGATGGCAAAAGGCAAACACAGGAACGTCACTAACAGAAATCATGGCAATATGGCAACATCTGAACCCAATTCTCCTCTACCAACATGTCCTGGATAGCCCATCACACCAGTAAAACAAGATTTGGATTTAAAATCACTGGTCATGATGCTGGTACAGGAACACATGAAGGACATACTTAAATTCAGGAGAAAATGGATTAAAAGTTAGAAGCCCTTGCAAGGGAAACACAAAAATCATAGAAAGAAATCCAGGAGAATACAAAAGCCAACAATGAGGAAACACAAAAAACACTTAAAGAAATACAGGAGAACTTTGGTCAACAGGCTGAGGTCATGAAAGAGGAAACACAAAAAACTCTTAAAGAATTACAGGAAAGCAAAAACAAGCAAGTGAAGGAGCTAAGCAAAACCATCCAGGATCTAAAATACAGGATCTAAAATACAGTTTTGCAGAGTAAAGACAACCACGGATTTATTAGAATTACTTAATCTGGACGAGAAGAAATCACTCATTGTTCGAAATTATCTTGTTTTTCCTAAACAATACGTTGTAACTCTATGTGCTTTGGTGTTGCTTGTATGTCTAAGCCTGTATCTGCCACAGAGATTGCACTGTACAATTTTCTCTTGGAAGAATATGTGCGAATAACATATTTTAAGGAAATACAGGGTTGCAGAATAAAGAGAGCCATGAATGTTTTAGAATTATTTAATCTGGACGAGAAGAAATCCCTCATTTTTCAAAATTATTATGTTTTCCTAAACAACACGTTGTTACTCTATGTGCTTTGGTGTGGCGTGTATGTCTAAGTGTGTATCTTCCACAGAGAATGCACTGTACAGTTTTCTCACAGAAGAATATGTGCAAAAACCACATTTTAAGGAAATACAGTGTTGCAGAGTAAAGACAACCAGGAATGTATTAGAAATTCTTAATGTGGACAAGAAGAAATTCCGCATTGTGCGAAATTAGCTTGTTTTTCCTACACAACACGTTGTAACTCTGTGTACTTTGGTGTTGCGTGTATGTCTAAGCCTGTATCTTCCTTAGTGAAAGCACTGTACATTATACTCAGAAGAATATGTGCGAATACCTCATTTTAAGGAAATACAATGTTGCAGAGTAGAGAAATCCACGAACATTCTAGAAATACTTAATCTCGACTAGAAGAAATGCCTCATTTTTCAAAATTATCTTGTTTTTCCTAAATAACATGGTGTAACTCTATGTGCTTTGCTGTTATGTGTATGTCTAAGCATGTATCTTCCACAGAGATTGCACTGTACAATTTTCTCTCAGAAGAATATGTGCGAATACCACATTTTAAGGAAATTCAGTGTTTTAGAGTAAAGACAACCATGAATGTTTTAGAAATACTTAATCTGGACAAGAAGAAATCCCTCAGTTTGAGAAAAATATCTTGTTTTTCCTAAACAAAACGTTGTAACTCTATGTGCTTTGCTGTTACGTGTATGTCTAAGCCTGTATCTGCCACAGAGATTGCACTGTACAATTTTCTCTCTGAAGAATATGTGCGAATACCACATTTTAAGAAATACAGCGTTGCACAGTAAAGACAACCACGAATGTTTTAGAAATACTTAATCTGGATGGGATGAAATCCCTCATTTTGCAAAATTATCTTGTTTTTCCTAAACAAAACGTTGTAACTCTATGTGCTTTGGTGGTGCATGTATGTCTAAGCATATATCTTCCACAGAGAATGCACTGTAAAGTTTTCTCTATGAGGAATATGTGCACATACCACATTTTAAGGAAATACAGTGTTGCAGAGTAAAGACAACCAGGAATATATTAGAAATACTTAATCACTAGGAGAAGAAATCCCGCATTGCGCGACATTATCTTGATTTTCCTAAACAACACGTTGTAACTGTATGTTCTTTGGTGTTGCGTGTATGTCTAAGCGTGTATCATCCACAGAGAATGCACTGTACAGATTTCTCTTGGAGTATGTGTGCGAATACCATATTTTAAGGAAATACAGTTTTGCAGAGTAACGACAACCACGGATTTATTGGAATTAGTTAATCTGGACGAGAAGAAATCACTCATTGTTTGAAATTATCTTGTTTTTCCTAAACAACATGTTGTAACTCTATGTGTTTTGTTGTTGCTTGTATGTCTAACCCTGTATCTGCCCCAGAGATTGCACTGTACAATTTTCTCTCAGAAGAATATGTGTGAATAGCCCATTATAAGAAAATACAGGGTTGCAGAGGAAAGACAACCACGAATTTATTAGAAATTCTTAATCTGGACGAGAGGAAATCACACATTGTGTGAAATTATCTTCTTTTTCCTACACAACACTTTGTAACTCTATGTGCTTTGCTGTTATGTGTTTGTGTAACCCTGTATCTTCCACAGAGATTGCACTGTACAATTTTCTCTCGGAAGAATATGTGCAAATACCACGTTTTAAGGAAATACAGGGTTGCAGAGTAAAGACAACCACGAATGTTTTAGAAAAACTTAATGGGGATGAGAAAAAATCCCTCATTTTGCGAAATCATCTTGTTTTTCCTAAACAACAAGTTATAACTCTATGTGCTTTGGTGTTGCGTGTATGTCTAAGTGTGTATCTTCCACAGAGAAAGCACTGTACAATTTTCTTTCGGAACTATATGTGGAAATACCACATTTTAAAGAAATAGAGTGTTGCAGAATAAAGACAACCACAAATGTATTAGAAATACTTAATAGCGCCAAGGAGAAATCCCACATTTTGCGAAATTATCTTGTTTTTCCTAAACAACATGTTGTAACTCTATGTGCATTTGTGTTGCGTGTATGTCTAAGAGTGTGTCTTCCACAGAGTATGCACTGTTCAATTTTCTCTTAGAAGAATATGTGTGCATACCAAATTTTAAGGAAATACAGGGTTGGAGAGGAAAGATATCCATGAATGTTTTAAAAATACTTAATCTGGATGAGAAGAAATCCCTCATTTTGCAAAATTATCATGTTTTTCCTAAACAAAACGTTGTAACTCTATGTGCTTTGGTGGTGCATGTATGTCTAAGCATATATCTTCCACAGAGAATGCACTGTAAAGTTTTCTCTACGAGGAATATGTGCAAATACCACATTTTAAGGAAATACAGTGTTGCAGAGTAAAGACAACCAGGAATATATTAGAAATACTTAATCACTAGGAGAAGAAATCCCGCATTGCGCGACATTATCTTGATTTTACTAAACAACACGTTGTAACTGTATGTTCTTTGGTGTTGCGTGTATGTCTAAGCGTGTATGTTCCACAGAGAATGCACTGTACAGATTTCTCTTGGAGTATGTGTGCAAATACCATATTTTAAGGAAATACAGTTTTGCAGAGTAAAGGCAACCATGAGTTTATTAGAAATACTTAATCTGGACGAGAAAAAATCACGCATTGTACGAAATTATCTTGTTTTTCCTACACAACGCGTTGTAACTCTATGTGCTTTGGTGTTGCGTGTATGTCTAAGCCTGTATCTTCCACAGAGAAAGCACTGTACAATTTTCTCTTGGAAGAATATGTGCGAATACCACATTTTAAGGAAATACAGTGTTGCATAGTAAAGACAACCATGAATGTTTTAGAAATACTTAATCTGGACGAGAAGAAATCCCTCATTTTGCGAAATTATCATGTTTATCCTAACAAAAAAGTTGTAACTCAATGTGCTTTGGTGTTGGGTTATGTCTAAGTGTGCAACTTCCACAGAGAATGTACTGTACAGTTTTCTCTCAGAAGAATATGTGCGAATAACACATTCAAAGGAAATATCGTGTGGCAGAGTAAAGACAACCACGAATGTATTCGAAATATTTAATCTGGATGAGAAGGAATCCCTTATTTTGAGAAATTATCTTGTTTTGCCTACACAACACGTTGTAACTCTATGTGCTTTGCTGTTACGTGTATGTCTAAGCCTGTATCTGCCACAGAGATTGCATTGTACAATTTTCTCTAGGAAGAATATGTGTGAATACCACATTTTAAGGAAAAACAGGGTTGCAGAATAAACACAACCACGAATGTATTAGAAATACTTAATCTGGACGAGAAGAAATTCCTCATTTTGACAAATTATCTTGTTTTTCCTAAACAACACGTTGTAACTCTATGTGCTTTGCTGTTGCATGTATGTCTAAGCATGTATCTTCCACAGAGCATGCACTGTACAGTTTTCTCCTCAAAGTATATGTGTGAATACCATATTTTACGTAAATACGTTGTTGCAGACTAAAGACAACCACGAATGTATTAGACATATATAATCTGGACGAGAAGAAATCCCGCATTGTGCGAAAGTATCTTGTTTTTCCTAAACAACAAGGTGTAACTCTATGTGCTTTGCTGTTACGTGTATGTCTAAGCATGTATCTTCCACAGAGATTTCAGTGTACAATTTTCTCTCAGAAGAATATTTGGGAATACCATATTTTAAGGAAATACTGTGTTGCAGAGTAAAGACAACCACAAATGTTTTAGAAATACTTAATCTGGATGAGAAGAAATCCCTCATTTTGCGAAATTATCTTGTTTTTCCTAAAAAACATGTTGTAACTCTATGTGCTTTGTTGTTGTGTGTATGTCTAAGCATCTACCTTCCACAATGAAAGCACTGCACAATTTCTTTTGGAACTATATGTGTAAATAGCACATTTTAAGGAAATACAGTGTTGCAGAATAAACACAACCACAAATGTATTAGAAATATTTAATAGCGACAAGGAGAAATCCCACATTGAGCGAAATTATCTTGTTTTTCCTAAATAACATGTTGTAACTCTATGCCATTTGTGTTGCGTGTATGTCTAAGAGTCTGTCTTCCATAGAGTATGCACTGTTCAATTTTCTCTGAGAAGAATATGTGTTCATACCAAATTTTAAGGAAATACAGGGTTGCAGATTAAAGACAACCATGAATGTTTTAAAAATACTTAATCTGGACGAGAAGAAATCCCTCATTTTGTGAAATTATCATTTTTTTCCTAAACAGAACTTTGTAACTCTATGTGCTTTGGTGGTGTGTGTATGTCTAAGCGTGTATCTTCCACGCAGAATGGACTGTACAATTTTCTCTCCGAGGAGTATGTGCGAATACCACATTTTAAGGAAATGCAGTGTTGGAGAGTAAAGACAACCAGGAATATCTTAGAAACACTTAATCCCGATGAGAAGAAATCCCACATTGTGCAAAATTATCTTGTTTTTCCTAAACAACACGTTGTAACTCTATGTGCTTTGGTGTAGCGTGTATGTCTCAGTGTGTATCTTCCACAGAGAATGTACTGTACAATTTTCTCTCAGAAGAACATGTGTGAATACCACATTTTAAGATAATACAGTGTGGCAGAGTAAAGGAAACCACGAATGTATTCGAAATACTTAATCTGTATGAGAAGAAATCCCTCAGTTTGAGAAATTATCTGGTTTTCCTAAAAAACACGTTGTAACTCTATGTGCTTTGCTGTTACGTATATGTCTAAGTCTGTATCTGCCACAAAGATTGCACTGTACAATTTTCTCTCGGAAGAATATGTGCAAATACCACATTTTAAGGATATACAGGGTTGCAGAGTAAAGACAACCATGAATGTTTTAGAAATACATAATCTGGACGAGATGAAATCCCCCATTTTGCCAAATTATCATGTTTTTCCTAACCAAAAAGGTGTAACTCTATGTGCTTTGGTGTTGGGTGTATGTCTAAGCGTGTATCTTCCACAGAGAATGCACTGTAAAATTTTCTCTCCAAAGAATATGTGTGAATACCACATTTTATGGAAATACAGTGTTGCAGAGTAAAGACAACCAGGAATATATTAGAAATACTTAATCCCAACGAGAAGAAAACCTGCCTTGTGTGAAATTATCCTGTTTTTCCTAAACAACATGTTGTAACTCTATGTGCTTTGGTGTTGCTTGTATGTCTAAGCGTGTATCTTACACAGAGAATGTACTGTACAGTTTTCGCCCAGAAGAATATGTGCAAATACCACATTAAAAGGAAATACCGTGAACAGAGTAATGGCAACCACGAATGTACTAGAAATACTTAATCTGGATGAGTAGAAATCCCTCAATTTGAGAAATTCTCTTGTTATTCCTAAACAACACGTTGTAACTTTATGTGCTTTGCTGTTACGTGTATGTCTAAGCCTGTATCTGCCACAGAGATTGCACTGTACAATTTTCTCTTGGAAGAATATGTGCAAATACCACATTTTAAGTAAATACAAGGTTGCCAAGTAGAGACAACCAGGAATGTTTTAGAAAAACTTAATCTGGATGAGAAGAAATCCCTCATTTTGCGAAATTATCTTGTTTTTCCTGAACAACACGTTGTAACTCTATGTGCTTTGGTGTTTCGTGTATTTCTATGTGTGTATCTTCCACAGAGAAAGCACTGTACAGTATTCTTTTGGAACTATTTGTGCAAATACCACATTTTAAGGAAATACAGTGTTGCAGAATAAAGACAACCACGCATGTATTAGAAATACTTAATAGCGACAGGGAGAAATCTCGATTTGTGGAAATTATATTGTTTTTCCTGAACAACATGTTGTAACTCTATGTGCATTTGTGTTGCCTGTATGTCTAAGCCTGTATCTTCCACATGTATGCACTGTAAAATTTTCTCTTGGAAGAATATGTGTGCATACCACAATTTAAGGAAATACAGTGTTGCAGAGAAAAGACAACCAGGAATGTATTAGAAATAATTAATTGCGATGAGAAGAAATCCTGCATTGTGCGAAATTATCTTGTTTTTCATAAACAACCCTTTGTAACTCTATGTGCTTTGGTGGTGCGTGTATGTCTAAGCGTGTATCTTCCACAGAGAATGCACTGTACGGTTTTTTCCCCAAAGTATATGTACCAATACCATACTTTACGGAAATGCAGTGTTGCAGAGTAAAGACAACCACAAATATATTAGAAATACTTAATCTGGACGAGAAGAAATCCCTCATTTTGCGAAATAATCTTGTTTTTCCTAAACAACATGTTGTGACTCAAAGTGTTTTGGTGTTGCATGTATGTCTAAGTGTGTATCTTCCACCGAGAATGCACTGTAGAGTTTTCTCTCGAAAGTATATGTGCGAATAACACATTTTAAGGAAATCGAGTGTTGCAGAGTAAAGACAACCATGCATGTTTTATAAATACTGAATCTGGACCAGAAGAAATCCCTCATTTTGCGAAATAATCAGGTTTTTCCTAAACAACCCGTTGTAACTCTATGTGCCTTGGTGATGCGTGTATGTCTAAGCGGGTATCTTCCACAGAGAATGCACTGTACAATTTTCTCTCTGAAGTATTTGTGTGAATACCACATTTTAAGGAAATACAGGGTACCAGAGTTAGACAACCATGAATGTTTTAAAAATACTTAATCTGTATTAGAAAAAATCCCACATTTTGCGAAATTATGTTCTTTTTCCTAAACAACACGTTGTAACTCTATGTGATTTTCTGTTACGTGTATGTCTAAGTCTGTATCTGCCACAGAGATTGCAGTGCACAATTTTCTCTCAGAAGAATATGTGCGAATACCACATTTTAAGGAAATACGGGGTACCAGAGTTAGACAACCATGAATGTTTTAAAAATACTTAATCTGTATTAGAAAAAATCCCACATTTTGCGAAATTATGTTCTTTTTCCTAAACAACACGTTGTAACTCTATGTGATTTGGTGTTGCATGTATGTCTAAGCTTGTAACTTTCACTGAGAATGCTCTGTAGAGTTTTCTCTTGAAGTATGTGTGCGAATACCATATTTTAAAGAAATACAGTGTTGCAGAGTAAAGACAACCAGGAATATATTAGAAAAACTTAATCACTACGAGAAGAAATCCCTCATTGTCCGACATTATCTTGTTTTTACTAAACAACACGTTGTAACTCTATGTGCATTTGTGTTGGGTGTATGTCTAAGAGTGTGTCTTCCACAGAGTATGAACTGTTCAATTTTCTCTTTGAAGAATATGTGGGCATACCAAAATTTAAGGAAATGCAGGGTTGCAGAGTAAAGGTAATCATGAATGTTTTAAAAATATTTAATCTGGATGAGAAGAAATCCCTCATTTTTCAAAATTATCATGTTTTTCCTAAACAAAACATTGTAACTCTATGTACTTTGGTGGTGCGTGTATGTCTAAGCATGTATCTTCCACAGAGTATGCACCATACAGTTTTCTCTCCGAGGAATATGTGCGAATACCACATTATAAGGAAATACTGTGTTGCAGAGTAAAGACAACCAGGAATATATTAGAAATAATTAACCACTAGGAGAAGAAATCCCGCATTGTGGGACATTATCTTGTTTTTGCTAAACAACACGTTGTAACTCTATGTTCTTTGGTGTTGCATGTATGTCTAAGCGTGTATCTTCCACAGAGAATGCACTGTACAGATTTCTCTTGGGAGTATGTGTGCAAATACCATATTTTAAGGAAAGACAGTTTTGCAGAGTAAAGACAACCACGAATTTATTAGAAATACTTAATCTGGATGAGAAGAAATCACGCATTGTACGAAATTATCTTGTTTTTTCTACACAACACGTTGTAACTCTATGTTCTTTGGTGTTGCGTGTATGTCTAAGCCTGTATCTTCCACATAGAAAGCATTGTACATTTTTCTCTTGGAAGAATATGTGCAAATACCTCATTTTAAGGAAATACATTGTTGCAGAGTAAAGACAACCATGAATGTTTTAGAAATACTTAATCTGGACTAGAAGAAATGCCTCATTTTTCAAAATTATCTTGTTTTTCCGAAACAACACGGTGTAACTCTATGTGCTTTGCTGTTACGTGTACGTCTAAGCATGTATCTTCCACAGAGATTGTACTGTACAATTTTCTCTCGGAAGAATATGTGCGAATACTACATTTTAAGGAAATACAGTGTTGCAGAGTAAAGACAACCATGAATGTTTTAGAAATACTTAATCTGGACGAGAAAAAATCCCTCATTTTGCGAAATTATCATGTTTTTCCTAACCAAAAAGTTGTAACTCTATGTGCTTTGGTGTTGGGTGTATGTCTAAGCGTGTATCTTGCACAGAGAATGTACTGTACAGTTTTCTCTCAGAAGAATATGTGCGAATATCACATTTAAAGGAAATACCGTATGGCAGAGTAAAGACATCCACGAATGTATTAGAAATATTTAATCTGGACGAGAAGAAATCCCTTATTCTGAAAAATTATCTTGTTTTGCCTACACAACACGTTGTAACTCTATGTCCTTTGCTGTTACGTGTATGTCTAAGCCTGTATCACCCACAGAGATTGCAGTGTACAATTTTCTCTCGGAAGAATATGTGCGAATACCACATCACCTCCTTGCCCCAAACTGGGAGCTCAAATCTGAGATCATGGTGTCTATGTCTCGCATATAGGTATATTAGTCTATATTTTAAGATTATCATGAGAGAAAAGCACGGTGGTACATGCCTTTATACCCAGATCTTAGAAGCTGAGCCAAGAGTATGGATCTTTTTAAGATTATGGTCAGCCTGGTCTACACAGAAAGTTTCAGAATGGCCAGATCATTTACGTAGTGGAAACCTAATTTGGTGTTGAATTGTTGTTCTTTGTATTATACACATTTATATCAATACTCTTTATATCAAAGTAAGTGACATATCTTTAAGTAATTACATAATCTTGTTTCTGGGATTTATCTCTTATATAAATTCATGATCATTGGAAAGGAGTACCAAAATTTGGAGGCAATTTCTTAAAATAGGAGTTTATAACCCATAGGTGAAGTTTCCCTTCACATGGTTTAATAAATTCTTCATTGCTGTTTGTTATAATTCATAGTTTAAGTGCTAAACAATTCTAAGTTTTAAATTATGGCAGTAGAATATCTATACACACCTATAATACTCTCCTAGAGAAAAGAGCCACTGGACCTACCGCCACTGCACAATGGCCAGGGGTCCATGTCCTCCCACTGTGGCAGCTGCTGAGTCCATGTTCTAGTTCCTTTATATTGTTGATGTTAGATGGATTATTCTGGGAACATGAAGTATTTGCTCCATGTGGATGAAAAAATGATGTTTCTTACCACACTGCAACCATGTCTAATATGAAAAATATTGGAGAGTTTTCAATTATAAATATTACCAGGAAATCTGTGATAAAACAGGGCAAATACAGAGGATCTCTGTAATTTTGTGTGGTTACAAATCACATTTTATTTAAAACTCTTGGAGGCTAAAAGTATGTAGTTCAAAATTGTGAGAAAATATTAGCTTTAAAAAATCATAGGGTCAGGCTTCTTGTAAGAAATTTAAACATTGTGAGATCAGATATTCAAGTGAGATTATCACAGTCCAATTTGATATAAGAGGATGTTTTCCAGTTTTCACCTTGTGATGAACAGTATGTTATACACATTCGCAACTTGATTAAGTTTGTTTATCTTTGACACATTCATGGCTGTGCATATTTTTAACAATGCTTATAGAAATGCACAACTAAGGAGGGAAGATGACCTTTGAATGAGGTCATTTGAGTGGGAATCTATCCTACTCACATTTCCCAAGGGCTAACTAAAAAGCGAGAGACAGGCAAACCCATCTGACCAGTAACATTCCCATGTCTCTGATGGCTCAATGCAGAAAATATGGGAACGGCACGACTTCAGGTTTATTATGTTGGGAGGTATTTGTAAAAATGCACTATGTCGAGAAAACTTGAGACTTATGGATCTCCAATGTAAGGTTCTTTTGCATCCTATTTTTTCCTTCTGATATTTGAACCTATACAATATGAGGAATATTTATTCTCAGTTATGCTGTCCTAAAATATATTCCTTTCAGATCAAAGGGCAGTTGGTCAATTGCTATTGATTCAGAAATTCAAATACTGAGAGTCAAAATAACCATTTAATACCAATACTATAGAAGTTCTGATATTTTAGTATAGTTTTTGAAAGGCAAGTCCCAGAGAAAAGTGTACACTATAATTTCTCTAAACCAATCATAAGCAACATCAAGTGGCCAACAGTATATTTAATTACAGCAATCAGGAGTCATAATAACTATATCGGATAAAAAATTCAAATTATATTGCCTTTCTTTTGTTGGAGAAATCACATTGAAAATGAGTAGGATTTCACACATTCTACACTAATTATGTCAGAATTCAGTCTTGATTGCTGAACTGAGTTTTTTTTACCATTTCACAGCATTTTTCACATTGGCATAATCTAAGCATATTCTAAATCATAACTGACAAAAGACTCAGTCATTGAGCTCAAATACTCATTTATATTTTTCTTACTTAAAATCAATCAATGATTTTTCTTTACCAAAAGAACACCATTCAAAGTTTTACTTATTTTACAAAATGAAACAAAAGCAAAATCAAGACCATCATCATCAACAACAAAATAAGCCAGACACTCAGAATAATTCTGCATTCCTATCTCATTGTAAAGGCTTCTCAATCTAGGCTTAAATTTTATGCCTAATAACCTTTTCAGCAATAAAATTTTCCAGGATTTTATTGTGATAGCTAGGAAGCCATGAGATATATGGTACTATCTCAGCAGATAGATGCTAAGTTGGAATTTGGTTAACAGAAGAATTTTGTGCAATATTATGTAAAATCCTAAAAAGTTGTCCCAGAGCATTTGGTTCTGGGAGTTTTTCTAAAAGACTGAACAAAGACACAGTTATTTTAAAACAAGTTTACTAGATTTGTAAATATCAAGAAAGTGTACAGAGTAATTGTATCTTAAGTACGGACCTCCATGAATAACATCAAAGTAAAAATGAACACTCGAAATATTGCTTGAAATGTTTCCCCAGATTCAGGGGGAAATGAAAAATGTACATGGAATAAAAAGATGATAGTCATAAGGATGATCCACTGTGACTCACCAAGTCATACTTCTGTTTCAAAATGTCTTCCATGTTTGTGAACAACTGAAAGTTTTGTTGTCAGTCAGCATTTTTAGTGAATATTTCTGAGATACATAATCTCTAATGTGTATAAGCAAATATAACTTCTATTTTGTTGATATTGTTCCCATATTTGACCAGACATTACCTCTGCACTGCTGCTAATTTCTCTTTGTCATTAATCTTTTGGTTTACAGCAAGCCACTGGTTATATAATAGAAAAGTCAGCAGACTTCCTTTAATAGTTCAAAGAAACTCCTTATAAAGAGAGAAAAATATTTTTCAGAAAAGATAAATTATGGAGATTACTCAAACATAGTCAACTCTAAACTTTACTTTAGTTCCAAATTTCTTCACAGCTCCCCAACTTTTCCTAAGGTAGGATGTTGACTGATATGCAGAGCCAGTAAAATTTGTCCTTCAAAACGGGAAAACTAAGAGCAGATTTTCAGAATTGCTTGGATTGCAAAAGAATCTCTTCTTAGGTCAAAGTGCCTCTACTGGACATCTTTGCAAACTATCACACCAGAGAGATCAATGCCTCGGGTCAAATACTATTTTAAAATAACAGAAATATACAGTTATAATAACTACAACAAAGACAACCATATTTAGTTATTAATTAAATTCTGAAGATCAGAAAACCATGTCTATCATAGGAAGCATGGGATCACATGTGGCTATTAGAGAAGGTCCTATCACTCTTTCTCTAAACAAGCATGGTTCTCTACTCTGTTCTAAATAATTAAACTAAAATCTGTACATAATTAAGCCTTTTTCCATACATCAAAGTAGATTCTCTTGGTAAAGAATGGAGAGTATTACAGACCACCACAGCTCTTCAAGGTACAGAGAACAAAATGTCCTGTTGATCCAAGCCCAAGTGTGTACAAATTGCCTACCAACTTCTGAACCTTGGGCTCCAAACATTGGTTAAAAGAGTCAGAAAGACTGTACACCAGATGATCAGGTAATCTGCTTTGAGCCTGGGCCGCCTAGACATGTTGGCAAGGCTTCACATCTGATAGTCCAACAATATAATAGGCTTGTCAAAAGAATTTCTGTTCAAAGCATCATCCATGACAGCAACACTAACTGGGAATGAGTAAATCTTGTGAAGACAAACTTCACAGAATTAGTCCATATACTACCGAGGATATTGGACTAGTTATTTGAACATATTTACAGACACATTTTTCTCTATATTATAATAACAATGAATGAAAAGTGGCCACATATTTTCACAGAAGTGGGAGATTGATGGGAAACAAAGTCAGACAAAGGGACAGGAAGGAATGAAATTATTGAATTGAATTTTAATTTTAATAATAAGATAAAAATGATCATCTTATTGTGCTTAAGGTATGGCAGAATAATGAAGAATACTTGTTTCAAAGTCATGAGGACCTACATTTGGGTACCCATGTTTCATGAGACAGAGATATGCAGATCATGAGTATGTGTAACAGAGAGATACATGAAGGAGTCACATACTCCATACTGAGGAAAAGAAATCTGCCTTTCAGATAAAAGTACAGAGTGACAAGGAAAGAAGAAGCCTGGTAGTCAAATCCATCTGATTAGGCATGCATACCAGAGAACACGCATATGCGTGTATGAAGTGATCCTCCACATGGCCACATGAAAAAAATCACATGAACGATATTTAGTTACATTATGCCTCATTCTGACTGGATTTCTGTTTGAGTCCCTATTCCTTATGTTGTAAATAGCAGAAGAACCTTTCAGCTTGCCAGATTTCTCTCATATATTTCTACTATCATTCAAGGGAACTCATGATGAAGAAAACTGCTCATGTAGACTCAAAGAAATCCTGAAGGTGGATGATTCAAGGAGGTTTCCCTAACTTTAGGATCCAGACCACTTCATGGACCGAGTGATCTTTTATATCCACATCTTCCCTAGAATCCAACACTTCCCTTAGGGTTTTACATGATGTCTCATTGGCAGAAATGATGAATAAGCCCTCTGTTGTGGGGCATTTTTCCCTTATTACAACAGGCTGTCCTGAGAGGAAGAAAGGGAAATACCTGTCAAATGTCATGGAGCACAGAGCACTATTTGCTCATGAAAACCAGATTATGGCAAGCACAGATGCAGTACAGAGGCTGACATTGACAAGTCTTGAACTGGTTTTGTGCCTCAATCTTTTTTTATACACATCCCATCCTAATGTTAACCCTGAAAGATAAGGCAACACTTATTTTTTTTCAGATTTTACTTAGGAGAACCAGAAATGAACCATGTGAGACCTAACAGAATTGCTATGGGCCATTTTCCATCTTAGCAAATGGAACTCGGCCCTTTTCCAAAGAGTTTTCCTCTTTGGTCCTGGTGTGGCACAGAGACCCTATGTAAACATGATGTCAGAAAAGGTCTTTTTTCAAGATGTCTTCCCATTGCATCTAAGGAGCAGAAGTGATCATTACCTAGAACACTGTAATTTACATGGCTCTTTTTAAAAACCCAATTTCAGTTACATAATATCCATGTTGTAATGGTTTAGGTATCCTGCAGGGTCTATATATTTTTCTTCCCTTTACTCTACACTGTTATTAATTTGTAAGATGTCTTTAAGGCATGATCTAGTGTTCTCTAAGACATGATCATGTGGGAATTCTCACAAGATGATGCTAAGTTGCACTACATCATAAGATAAATGATATCTAATTGATCAATTTCCCTGAACTATGTAAAAGCAATTGTTTCAGTAGTCATATTCGTTTTCACAGCCACTTTCACTTTTATTCACATCAATCAGTTTTTTAGTGTCTTCAAATGTCATAGTGAACCTCCTCCCATTCTTATATTTCTTGTAAAGCTTTTAGGAGAACCATTGTTAAATTTCTATCATCAGCAGTATTTCCCCTTCATAAGAAGCTTGTAGAGCTTTTAGGAGAACCATTCTTAAATTTCTATCATCAGCAGTATTTCCCCTTCATAAGAATGTATATATTCTATTTGTCTGGAACAATTGAATGTTCTCCTTATAATCAAGCTTAGTCTTGATATCAGAATATAGAGATCTCTAGCTGGACATGGGGCATATTGTTTTGTTTTGGGTTTGTTTTTTACAGTGCCTTCCCCTGCGCAAGAAAATGTCAACATGCATCAATATTGGATGCTAAATTGAAGTGGGAACCAGGATGGTACTTGAAGGAAGGTGGAGGACTCACTTTTTTCTGGGTTCTAGCTGAGTCTTGGTTCTTTAAGATGAATTGCTTCAGTGCATCTGCATTTATGTCTTTCACAATCAACCCAGAAAAGATGGGAAAAGCTGTGGAAATTCTTGAGTTCAATCTACTGTAGGTATTTTGAAGTTGTGTCATAATAATGTCATGTGGATTCTTACAACCTATAAGAAGAAATGAGAATATGTATTGACACTAAGAATAATGAGACTGAGCAACCCTTCCAATCAGATTTAGGAACAACTGCTGTATTTTATGTCTCATTCTTTTTTGGGACAATGTAGACTGTATGCCCTAAGCATTAGGAGACTTACATGGATATTATGATGTGTAAGTAAGGATGTGTAATCTAAGAACTCTAAAATCGAGGAGAAAGAATTCAATTTATTACTTCACTGGAGAATTTTGTATGGCGGCCTATTTTTTGTTATACTTTGACAGTGGAGGGAAGAGGGCTTATGGGACTTTTGAGGAGGGGGTAACTAGGAAAGGCAAAATCATTTGGAATGTAAACAATTCAAAAATTAAAAATAAAACCCTGAAAATAAATATTGGAAAAATAAAAGTAGTCCAGTTTCAGTTTCCTCCAAAAATACAAATGACCCCATAGATTATTTTTATGATACATGAGAAAATTTTGAATAGCCATTTCCTCTAATCTTCAAAAGTCATTGTTACTGTCACTTGTCTGGAAGTCACTTTCTACATTCGAACCTCACCTATTTGTTAGAATTTAAAAGATCTTCCTTGTAAGCACACTTGATGATCTCAGAATTTTAAATTGTATCCCAATGCTTTTTTAATTTTATTACTATTATTTATTTGGCAATGATTTATTTTAAAAAGGCAATATAAAGAATAGCAGGTGATAGGATAGGGACATCTCCAATAATCTAAATATGAATTCTCATTCAGTGGCAGAATTGTCATATTTAGATGTGAGCTGCATATTTCACATGGACTCTAAGATATTGCTACATTTACAATTTTCATTTTAAAATTTTTTTGTAAGGTGTGCACTCTTATTAAAATGGTTTCAAGTCAGTGTAGAGGACAGTCCTGCCTGCTGCAATAACTCGACCCACTCCCAGGGAGAACAAAGCCATTATATATAAAATTGGGGGACAAAAATAGGGGGTGGTGGTAGAGGGCACAATTGCTGACAGTTCAGAAGTTAAAAATAAAAATGAAGAATTATTAAGGCAGAGGATTTTAAAAATTTGCAGTGCATAATTTATACGAAAGCAATGCTTTCACCTTCCCCAGTGTGGACTCAAGGCATGGATACAGCCATCCTCCTCTTAGGAATGGGGATGGCTGTTGGGCGTGTGAGGGACTTTTTGAAACAATATATTTCATGGATACTTGGAGTGACAGTTAAAAACAAAACTAACAAACAAAAACAATTTATAATCAAAGTCCTCAGCTACATTGTAGAATTTTGGGGGATGTTTGCTCCAACCTACCACAGTTCCAGTTTTTAAATCCTGGGACAAAAGCACAAAAACAAAACAAATTCTATATTTTTTAAAGTCGCTGAATTTCTTGCTGCTTATGAGAAATCTTCAAACACACACAAAATAAAAAAGACTTCTGATGACAGTTTGCTTAAAGACAATGAATTGTTCTTGAAGGTGTTTTTGTTTTAACTTTAGTTATGCTTCTGTTTGTAACTGTTTTGCTCTGATGTATATATTTGTACCATATTGAGCCTGATACCTGAGCAGGTCAGAACAGGGAATTTGATCCCCTAAAATTGGAATAATGGATGCCTACCAGCTATCACATGAGTGTTGGCAAACAATGAAAAATTTCTTTTGCTTGTAGGATTTTCTGTAATGACTACCAAATGATTTTTCAGTTATTTTCTTTAGAAATGATACATCCAGAGTTTTTATTCATATTTATAGGAAAATTTAGTTTCTGTAGTGGAAAACACCGAAGTTTCTGTTATATTTTTTGTCAGACTGCAGACTGTTTCAGAATAAGATGTTTTCATGTGCCTGAAGACTATAATAATGAATTATGGATTTAATAAATGAAATGTTTAGTTATTTTGTTTTAATGTGAATTCATATTTAAGACTGAATAATGAAAACATTCTCAGCTAGTCCTCCCTTACATTTCCCTGTTATTTACCTTGGAGTGCTCTTGGAGCTTACTTGTGGCCAGGACAGAACCACAGTTGATAATCTCCACTGTTCTGAGAGCCAAAAAGAAACAACGCTCACAAATAATTTGACTGTAGAATCTTGAAGAATCGAGTGATTTTCTTTACTTGCAATTTTCAGCTCTGTAGCAGGGAAATAATTACAACTAGCATTAAGAGCATGTCTTCTGAACACAGATTTGAGACATCAGGACTGATTTCAGGAGAAAACCCTTGGGGACTTGCCTTTCCTAACTGAGGGAATCTTGGTCTATGGATCCACAACAGACTGAGAAATTACATTCAGCCATCCACACTAACCATGACCAATATTATTACAAAATGACTCACATAGGTCTCTCCAGTCTGTCAGTGGAAAATTATACATTGATTTGGCATGAGGTCACATCCTAGTACCCAGAGAGTCATATACTCACAGTGATTATGATGACTTTATAAAGGAACATCTGAAAGATATGGTTATTTCAGTAACAGTGAGAAAAATAGACAAAAAACAGAGAGGCTTTGATGGTGCCTAAGAATACACACAACCATTGGCTTTCATTTAGAGAGAGCCAGTCTATTGAGAGAGTGAAGATATATCTAAACTGAAAAATAGAACAGATACTGGAAAGAAGTTCCACAACTTAATTAATAATTCCTGCACTCAGAGTTATGGATACATTTGAAACAATCATATAAATCGTACTTTCTTTTGAGATACTTAGCATCTTAAAGGAATGATGAAAATGATTCCATGCTCTAATTGGAGTTATCATCAACAGAACTTTCTTGTTGGTTCATGATTAAAATTAAGGAATTTTTCCATGGAGTTCAAATGTATTATGCTAGGGGATGAAAATCCATTCCAGCAAACACTCAAAACTCCACCCACCCAAACATAAAAGGAGAGAAAAGAGTGAGACAGAGAAACAGACTAACATTCAGATTGTCATCATATAAACTCACATGAAATGATAGAGTGGGACATACAGAGAAACAAACACAGAATGAGTGATAGAGAATTAACAGAGATGCACAATTAAAAAGAGAAAAATAAACATACAAATATGTATGCATAGAGAAAAACAGAAATATACAATTATATTTATTAAATAAGTAAAAACCAACACAAACACACCACACGTGCACGCTTACACCTCCCCATACAGGAAAAGAAACCAAGAAGGAATGGGAGAGGAGAGGAATCATATAATGTAAAAGATTTGAAATAAAATTATAATGAATAGAAAGAAAGAAAGAAAGAAAGAAAGAAAGAAAGAAAGAAAGAAAGAAAGAAGAAGAAGAAGAAGGAAGGAAGGAAGGAAAGAAGGAAAGAAAGAGAGAGAAAGAGAGAAAGATAGAAAGATTTTCTTGCCTATAACTTTGGAATACATTAAATGAGGTGAGCACATATGACCAATTAATATCAATTTATTACAATGCTTCTTTGTCTAGAGATAGTAAAAGTATGGCTAAATACCATTGTGCTATGTGTTTCATTTTTATTAAATGTAGACAAGAAATTCAATAAAAGTCCCTTTCAAGACTATTATTATACCTTATATGCCTTTATTTCCAAAAGGAGAAGACTGAAAAATATGAGCACAAATTTATCATGATTAAGTTTCATCTGAGTGTTTATATGTATACAAATTTGTACATATGTGGATCTCAAAAAATAAATTCAATTTTAACCCCAAGAAACTTTAAAATAACTTACAAGCATTTGTATCATTGGTAGTAACTTCTTAATTATATCGTTCACCTTATCTAATTTTGTTTCTCTTACACATAATGGCTATGAAAAGTACAGAGAAGAAAGGTATAAAATAACTTTGAAGCTCTTCATTACAAAATTAGTTATGTAATCATTGCTTATAATCTACAGTCCGAAATGGCAACTCTAATGTAGAATAAATATCCTGTTTTCTTCACTGGAGATAACTCTGGAAGACTGTCAGTCTACCATATCACAAAATTAACTACATGGATACTTGGTATTCAAACATAACTGTAGCAGGTTGTGTATGATAAAGGAAGACTGAGTAGCCATGAGTGCAGGAGCTCAGCATCCTGATTTTTTGTTCATAATGGCAGTAGACAGGCAGGGAGGGTGGTTGAAATAGAGAACGACCTCTTCCTTCCTCCCCATCTAGACTTCGATGATTGCACACTCTTACTTTAATGCACAGAATGTGCACTGTATTAGGTAAATAACGATTAATAGCAGCAGCTATTTAAATAGAAAACAAAAGACAAAAACAAAAGAAAATTAAAAAACAAAACATAGGTTAGTACACTTTCAACATAATGCTCCATTTAAGAAAAGCATTGTAAGTAACTAGGAATCCCTTAAATAAGAAACATAGCAGAAGTTCCCGTCACTATCCTGAAGCAACCTTGTACCAAAATTAAAGGAAACCACTTCATAAGCCATTTCTTTTGCAGGGTTTTTATTTATTGTCTTCTATCTACTAGGCCTAACCTATTGCGCTGAAAATAATTGTGTGTGTGTGTGTGTGTGTGTGTGTGTGTGTGTGTGTGTTTTGCTGAAGATCCACCCAAGACCATATTACAACATGAGAGGTTACTTGAATTTTATAAATAAGAACAAGTTACACTAACTGACTTTACACCTTTTTATCTTTAGACTAAGAATTCTGCAAAAACATCATAGAATATGTAAGAGTATCTCTGTTTTTGTGATTTTAATGAAAATAGCAAGGAACCAATGTGTGCATTTGATTTGGATGAAAATATAGTTCATGGCTCAGAAATCATATATTCAAGGACACATTCGAACACCACATTCACAAACACACTTAATTGTGCACACAATGACACAGACACAATTACACAGACACAAATCACATACACAATAGCACACACACAGTGAGCAAAGAAAATTTAAGGAAATGTAAAGCTTCTGATATGTTGTTGAATATCTGAGAACTACTGTACAATTTAAAAACAAAGGATTATAGAAAAGCACACGAGATAGAGAAATAATTCACATAGAATTCTAATTGACATTATTATAAAATACTGTCTTCACAGAGCATTTCAAACACATTAAGATCTAACTAATGATTGCAAAGATGTGTGCATTTTTCCTGATAGTGATCTTGTTTAAAAAACAGAAACATTTCAAGAGACAGTGTCTCTTTAAACAAAATAGTTCTAAATTAATGTTTTTAGTGCATGAAAATGAAAAGAAAATGAGGTCTGTACACATTAAAATATTTCTTGACTCATGGTGAACAATGGATATGTAAGTAATTCTCAAGAGATAAGTTAACCTTATAATCACATGTTCCCAATATTAGGAAATATGGGCTTTTAAATATTGTTCAATGATACATAAAAATATGTTTATTATAGGAAAAAGGAATTATACCTTTTATCCTAAGTGGATTGAAATAAAAACTCTGAATATGTTGAAATTACATATCAATAAACTAAATGTAAAGCAGTGGATTGTTGCTATCACTAACAGATATGAATTTCAGAACAGATTACATAAAGCCATCAAGGCATGTAGCAAAATGCTGTCCTCCAGCCATGACACAGACATTGTCTCATGAGGAGAGCTCAGTTCATGTAGTTTCTACAATATTCAGTCAAAAAAGCTGATATTATTTATATTTTTATTTGAAGTCAAGAGTAGAAGAAGACATGTACAACTAGGAAGAGATTTGGGGATATCTTGGGATTCAAGCAGGTGATGACAGTGGATTTCTATACTTATAAGAAATTATCAGATTAATAGGATTCTACTCTCTCCCTACCTATTAAATATAGTACTAGAAGTCCTAGCCCTACCAATTAGAAAAAAATGAGGTCAAAGAGATACAAATTGGAAAGGAACAACTCAAACTATCACTATTTGCTGATAATTTGATTTAATACTTAAGTGAACCCAAAAATTCCACCAGAGAACTCCAAAACATGATAATCAACTTCAACAAAGTGACTGGAATAACTCAAACAAATTAACTTCCCAGAGGTGTGATTTTCTATTACTTCATGATAGGGTAAATATTACCTCTTTGTGTGTAAATGTGTGTATATGTGTGAGTTGCACATACTCACAGGTTACTAGACACAACCAAAACATGATTAAATGAGGACAGATGTCTTTTACTCATTTTCGTGCCACTTGTGGTTCCACAGGACCTTGGAAAGCAAGGTTCGATGTATTCCTCCCGCGTCTTCCTTCACAAGAGATTCAATATAGAAAAAATAAGATTCTCGTGGTCCTGGTCGCCACCTAACAGAACAAGTATTCAGTGAAGAAGTTATACTAAATTTTAAAGGGTTCATGATATGAAAACATGTTGAAAGGGAACATGTTTAATATATTGTCTATATGTATGAAATTCACAATAAATATGTGATATTAAAAGATAATTGTAACTCTTAATATAAGTGATATGCTAACGGGAAGATAGTAAGAATTTAAAAAATGACCCATAGTTAAAAAATTTAGACTCCTTTTATACATGTAAAGACACTGGCCTTTCCTATATTGGCCCAAATGTCTTTTTTCCTTCAGAAATGTCTTTCTAATCTGATTGTCCCTTCCTCGAACTGTCTTGAACAGTGAAAACTTAGAAATGGGCAGCTGGTGTATATTGTCTTCTGAGGGTATAATTGTATTAATCTAAACAACTCAAGCCAAAGACCTCAGCTTTCATGGTTCTGGTGTTCAGCTGTACTGTCAAAACAGTTATAATAAACTTGATCACTGTCAAATCAGAAAAATAAACAAACAAAAAAATCTGATTTGAAAAAAATCTTTGTAGTCATGGTGTGTTTAAAACAATTGGGCTGCTCATACAGTAATCCTCACTCTTAACTTGGACAGATTTCTTTTAGGATTTACATAAACAGTTCTCCCCAAAGCATATCTCTCCTCACATAATAATTTTCTTTCCATAGAAATTGGTTCTGAATATTCCTCCACTGACTACTTTTTCAAGGAATCACTGCTGAGTTAAGAGATAGCTTATATGATAGGAAGGATTCAAAAGAGAACACTTCTTGATGTAATTAGACCCAGATTACTTATATGAACCATACTAGTGATAAAAATACCTTTTCTGTGGAGTCTGGAGGGGAGAAACTTTCAATGAACTTTAAATTATATTTTGCCTTCCTACTTCTGAACACCAAACTGGTGACTACATTTGGGAGACAAACTACTGAAATCTGAGGATTTTCTAGCAGTCAAGACGAAGGACAACTGTGGTGTCAATAGTCTAAGGGTCATGCCATCTGAGAAAGAGACACATATATTTCCATTCTTTATACCTAGTGTCTTCAAATAATTTTCAACTAATTATTGAACTAATACTCTTTTTAGGGAATCACATTTGTTCACAATCTAATTTATGTATGTGAAAGTGATAAGGATGAGAGAAAGCATACAGAGACAGATGGATGATAGATCAATAGATTGATAGTCACTCTTTTGGTTGTTCTCTGCTGTACCATGTTCATACAATTAGAATACTAAGTCATATGCTAAATGAATATCATACTGGCCAAAATCTGTGATATTTCTTTCAAAGAATATGTAGATAGACTCCAGCTCTTATGTAGAAAACATTTAACAGCAATGAGATTAGAGGAGTCAGGAGGAACAGCAGCCAATGGTTATCATCACACAATTCAAACAATAATGACAAGATATTTTATAAAAATACCAATTCAATTTCACGATAATCAGAATTAAAAGTAAATTAGCATATGTGGGAAATTATTTCTTTCTTTCTGAATGAAAATTAAAATATTTAAAACTTTTTAAGAACATTACATATTGGAAAAAATAAACATTTGCTGAAAACCAGAGAGTTCATACTTTTTACATTAAAGTCTGACCAGTTTCTAACAAAAGTTTGCATTCATAGTGGGTAAAAACATTTAGATAATCTAGAAAAGAGTCCTCTCTCATCTTTAGGAGGTGTATTTTTGAAGACTTATAGAAAGCATTCTCCTGGAAGCTCAAAGCATAGCTCTTTACTTGATAACTTTGTTTCTTTAGGGGATAGGTACGGAACATTGCTAATGAGTAACTTCATGATGCAACTGCCAAGCTAAAAGTTCATTTACATGATATGGAGAATCAAGATGGAACACTTCTTGAGTCCATTAAACTATCATAAGGATCAAATAAGTTATTATATAAATACATTTACAGTGGAGCCGGGAATCGAGAACCAATCAATGGATGTGAAATGGTCACTTTCCGTCTGGGCACTAAATACCAACCTGAAGACTGCAGTTGGTAAACCAGCCACTGAAGTCTGAGGATTCTTCAGTAGTCAGGGTAACATGGATGATGGAGATCCAGAATGGGAACCCATCTCCTTTAAACTTCTTAAGGAGTTAAAAGACAGAGAATAAAAGGAAGTCATTGACTGAATGCAGTTGATTCTAATCTTCCGAAGTCTTTCTGATTCTCCTGCCTCACATTTATTTATCTAATGAGTATATGTATGCAGGTATAGGCGTTTCCCAGCTCACAAGTAGAGAACGCCTCTATCCAGAATAAGACTTCACAGACAGCACCTAACCAAGCCATCTCACTGGTCCAATACAGGGATTTTAAGATGCAGGAATGGATGCTGGAGAAACAGCACAACTGTAGGTTGCTTGCCTAAAGCATGTACAAAGCCCTGGGTTTGACCTCCACTATAGGATAGCCAGGCATGAAGATGCATCCTATAATCTCAGCACTCACAGGCAGAGGCAGGAGGGTCAGAAACTGAAGATCATCCTTGAATAGGTAGTTCAAGGCCACCTTAGATACATGATCTCCTATTTCCTAACAATTAAAGGCACAGAATATTAACAGCAACAGAACAAAACAAAACACTATTTATCTAATCTGTAAGATAAGTGTAGCCTAGTAACTGGTGAGGGATATACTCTATAAAACTACTCTCGATTCTTGAAAAACTACTACTAAAGAGGGCGTTTGTACACTTCTGAAACACTATGAACGAGATCAGTACTTACTTGATACTCATTTCTCTTAATATTTGGAGCATCCTTGTTGTGAGTAGAGGGACAAATATCTTCATATTTTCTGCCAGTGAAAATGTCAATTCCAACAAGGTGTACCTGATAGAGGCGAGAACAAAAGGAAACATGGTCAATCTTGATCGCCTATGTCACGCCTACAGAGGAGCTCAACCCAACACTGTAATGTATTCTTTCACTAGTTAAAAAAATGTATTTTTTTCATCATATGTGAGTACACTGTAGCTGTCTTCACACACTCTAAAAGAGGGAGTCAGATCTCATTATGGATGGTTGTGAGCCACCACGTCGTTGCTGGGAATTTAATTCAGGACCTTAGGAAGAGCAGTCAGTGCTCTTAACTGGAGAGCCATCTCTCCAGCAACCTTTCAACTCTTTCAAAGTCATCTTATTTTCTTTGAAAAAGTTGCAGGGGCACAGAACTGATACTCAGTAAGTTCCCAAAACCTGAACAGTTTCATAGCATCAAAATTCAACACACTATGTAACTCAGCACTTCAATTAACAAGCGTCCACAGAATGTGAAAACCAAGTCTCTTAGAATTATAAGAACTGGATTGCTTCAACTTAACAAAATGTTTTAGATCACCAGGGTTCAATAAAATTTTGGTTTCCAGTTAATGAAACATACTAAGGGCCCAATTAAAGGACAGCATTATTGAGAGTAATATCCGATCTTTCAAGAGACTGAGGTTAGAGAAATAAGTTATTTTAAGTATAGAAACCTCATGATGTGGAATGGAACACAAATGATCTTACCGGTGAAGCTAAGAATGACTAGGAAGGACCTAACTTGGCATGACCATGCTTCCCAGTCTTGGAAGTTGACATCTCCATGATTTTGCATGGTTGCCTTTTAAGCACCAGGAAGCTGTTTTGCGCAGGGCTTAGCACTGCATAGGAGAAGTGATGGAAGCCGCTGCATCTCCAGTAGTGCAATCAATTTCCTCTGCCATGGTGGGCTGGGGAGGCGTGTGGATTTTTTGAGGGAACTAGGTGAAAAGTTTGTTTGCTTTTTAATAACCATCATGAAGGTGGGCATATGTCTCATTTTGAAGACAGGTAAGAAGCATAACTAGTCTGTTATTTTTGCATTTATAGGACACCCACTTGGAGTGGTGTATACTTGGCCATTCGGGCCTCTGAAAAGTTTTCCAGCCCTTCATAGGAGGTGGGGAGGGAAGAGTTAGCAGTAGAGTGGAGGGGACACCAGCACCTGGCCACCAGGTCCAGTCTCCACCACCCCACTGCAAGAAGTGCCCATGACCATGACCTTCCCGTGCAGGAATACCGGGCCTCCCTCCACCCCATCCTGGCTACCAGGGCATCAGCCAGGCTGCAGGTTCAGGGAAGACTGGGATGCGAGCACCTGACCAGCTGCACCTGGCCCTCAGCGTGCCTAGGACCCGCAGCAACACTGCCCTGGCATCACAGTTCTGGCCAGAGGGGAAGGGCCCGAGCCTGGGCGGTCAGAGCTTGCTGCCTTCTAGTTCCAGTGTATCTCGGCTCCTAGCCTCGCCTGGACCCCAGCATCACCTATTGCATCCCCTGCTGCCCTGCAGGCCGGCACCAGGAATTCACCTTCCTGCCCACACTGCACATCTTTGCTGTGATCACCAATCCCTGTGGCTGCAGCAGGGCTGGTGGCCGTGGCTGGTCCAGGAGAGGTATTGGACCCCACCACCAGGTATTCCGCCTTCCCTGCCCAGGTATTCCGCCCCACCCTGCCCCGCCCTGGCTTGCCCCGCCTTGGCCCGCCCTGCCCTGGCCAGTCCAGCCTTGCACAGCCCCGCCTTGCACACACTTCCAGGATAGTCACTGGCACTTCACAGGCACCGCCTCCAGACCTCCCATTGGCTCGAAACTTCCCGAGGTCCTGCCCCATCAGCTTAAGCTTGCACTGAGAACCCCAAGTGCTGCAGATTAGTGCACTCTCGATTACTAAAGATTTTGTTTAAAATAGGGTTAATGTCAGAATATATATGAAATAGGGTTTTAGAGTTTTGAAAAGGTTCAAAGTTTTGAAAAAGAAAATCAGATATACAGTCACCCCCATAATCAAGATTCAGTAGAATATTTTTGCATCCCGAACTGTGCCTCTTGGTCAAAAGCCCTGTTTCCACTCCTACTTTACACCAGCCAGACCTTCCCAACCATTAACAGTTAAACTCTTTTAATCCTCATTTTGAATTATGGGAAAAGTCCAGGACAGTGAAGCAAGTTTCCCTGAATCATATCACGTGTAAATGTAATTCAGAATTAAAGTAAAAAATCAGTTCTTTATTTATCACCATAGTCACATAAGATTTGTTGTAAACCAAATGACTACTCGACAAATACATTGACTTCTCCTGAGGTCTCTAGAACACTGAAGTACCAAATTCTGAGCCCTTGATTCTAGCAGACTTACAGGATTAGGTTCCTTGTGGGTCCCTGTGGCCACATTTCCATGGTGAAAAAGAGATTGTTGTGTTTATTTCTATCAGAGGCACATTATTTCATATGGATTTGTTAACTTTGGTTGTGTGGCTGATAGCAATATGATGTAAGCCTGAAGGTATTTTACTTGTCTTCTCTATTTGGCACAATAGAACCTTGTGCATAGGAACACCAGAAAATTTTCACCATGGTATTTGGGGGGCATTTCAAGCAGGGAAATCAACAGAAGGCATAAGGTGCAAATTAGAAAACAAAGCTCTGAAAAGCATAGTACACAGTCTTGAAGGAACATGTATGCACAGTTTGATAACTGAAACCATAAAAGAGAATACTGCTGTGTTTGACTTCAGCTCAGGACTCAGCTCATGCACAGATGATAGAGAAAGCACGGTGATTTGGAGGTTTTGTTTTGTGTCTTTATGTAAACCCACAAATGTAGAATCCAAAAATAGTGAGGGTTGAGTATTTTGTTAATTTATTACTTATAATTTGTTGACTATTTTTTGAGCATTCCTACTTCTGGGATTTCCAAGAAGTTAGAACCAGCTCCTTATCCATAAGCTGCTCGCAGTCTGTCAGTCTTGTAATTTCCACAGATAAATAGTCCAGTCACAAGTACAGTCCCCTGTTTCCTACATATAGGCTGAAAGGTTTTTTAAAAGCTGAAATTAATTCACATTAATATGTTTAATTTAACCTACTCAATATGTTCAAATATTCTTTCACATGTAATTATAAAACTATTACCAAGTTATTGCATATAAGTTTGTTTATTTAAATTAATACTTACTTTTTACAATACTCTGTGTACTTTTCATTTAACATCTAAGTTCACAGTAACCACATTTCATGTGTACTATAAGCTGTATATGGCTGGTGGCTTGTCTGTGAACACCACAGATTGGAAAGTAGTTATAACTTCTTCATTAGGTGACAATCTAATTTGAGATTTGAAGTTTGGATAGAAGCTGGCAGTAAGGAGCTGTTAAAGTTTGGATGTGTAGTTTCTCCCAAAAGACAGACAGGATGAACCCTTGCATTCTTGGCTGGTGGCACAATTTTGGAAGACTTCTAGAAACTTTAGTGGATCTGGGCTGGGGGAAGACCACGAATGATGTGTATCTGATGCTATCTTGTTCCTCGCATCTTTCTGTCTTCTCTGCTTTGTACCATAATGGGGAGAAGATGTTTTCTGATAGAACCCACAGGCTGTGATGTTGCCCAAGCACCTGGGGCCAAAACATGAGCCAAAATAAGTACTTCCTCCCTTCAGATGTATATGTCAGGCATTTGGGCCACAAATATAAAATGTTAGCTCAGAAAGTGTTTAGAAAATGCATTTAAACCAAAGGCAGCAGGAGTATAAGAGTCCAAATGACAGAATTGTGATTTTATCTTGCAAATGGTTTATTATGTACCATAAATAGATGGGTATATTTTTACTTTATTCTAAGAGCAGTAAATGATAAAATAATGCAAATGATGAGATAAATATTTCTTTAAATTGAGAAAATCCAACCAGTAAGATACCTTTATAGGGAAGAAAAGTATTAGAAGTAGAAAATTAATTGTAAGTAAAATAAAGTTTATTTTTGAGAAGAAGTTGTGACTGTGAAGATACATTATCAAAAGTGTTTTAAAGGAAGAATGGAAAAGTGGTCATAATTGAATATTGAGAGTCTGGATGAAGAGGCACAGAGTGTAAAGAATTTAATTAAGATGCTGGAATTGTTTGTTTATTCTTTTAAGATTTCTGTATTTATTACTTGAAAGTACACTGTAGCTTTCTTCCGACAGCCCCAAAGAGGGCATCAGATCTCATTCCCGAGAGCTGTGAGACAACTTGTGTTTCCTGAAATGTGAATTCAGGACCTCCCGAAAAGCAGTCAGTGCTCTTCCCCACTGAGCCATCTCTCCAGCCCTAAGACACTATTCTGTGTCATCAATATGCTATCTACTGATACAAAAAATTCAGAAGAAGCAGGTTCTGAGGAGAAGTGAGTTCACTTTGGAAAAAGTGAGTGAAAATTCCTGGGGGCAGTGGGATCTCCACCATGGAGATGGTTTCATTGGTGACCAATTGGCATGCGTGTGATGGCATGAAGCTTAGAGCTACAACATAGCTTGAACGATCTGGAATCAAGTAGGCACAGTTGTCGTAGTGCCTCCGTGGCTTGGAGAAACATATTATCAAAAGCAACTGAGTGAGGAAAGGGTTTATTTGAGCTCAAATAAAGGGTTTATTTAGTTTGTTGTCCATCCTCAAGAAAGTCAAGGCTGAACGTTGTCAGTGCAGGAACCTGGAAGCAGGAACTGAAGCTGAGGCAGTGGAGTAATGCTGGTTTCTGGCTTCTTCTTCATGGATTGCTCAATCTGTTTCCAATTGGTACCCAGGACCACCATCCCAGGGCTGGTTCACCTACACTTATCTAGGATAATATCTACTTATCAGTGAGTGAATACCATGTCTGTTCTTTTGTGATTGGGTTACCTCACTCAGGATGATATTTTCTAGATAGATCCATTTGCCTAAAAATTTCATGAATTCGTTGTTTGTAATAGCTGAGTAGTACTCCCCTGTGTAAATGCACCACCTTTTCTGTATCCATTCCTCCATTGAGGGACATCCAGGTTGTTTCCAGATTCTGCCCATTATAAATAAGGCTCCTATGAACATAGTAGAGCATGTGTCATTATATGTTGGAGCATCTCCCATAGTACTATATCCTAGTTTCTAAGGAACTGACACACTGATTTCCAGAGTGGTTTTGCCAGCTTTCAATCCTACTAGCAATGGAGGAGTGTTCCTCTTTCTCAACATCTGCTCCAGCATCTGCTGTCACCTGAGTTTTTGACCTTTGCCATTCTGACTGGTGTGAGGTGGAATCTCAAGGTAGTTTTGATTTGAATTTCCTGATGACTAAGGATATTGAACATTTCTTTAGGTGCTTCTCAGCAACATGGTAATCCTCAGTTGAGAATTCATTGTTTAGCTCTGTACGCCATTTTTAATAGGGTTATTTGGTTCTATGGAGTCCAGCTTCTTGAATTCTCTGTATATATTGGATAGTAGTCCTTTAATTTAGAATTGATAAAGATCTTTTCCCAATCCTTTGATTGCCATTTTGTCTTATTAACAGTGTTCTTTGCTTTACAGAAGCTTTGCAATTATGTGAAGTCCCATTTGTCAATTCTTGATCTTAGAGCATAAGCTATTGTTGTTCTGTTAAGGATCGTTTCCCCTGTGCCTATGTGTTCCAGGATCTTGCCCGATTTCTTTTTTATTAGTTTCAGTGAATCTGGTTTTTTGTAGAGGTCTTTGATCTACTTGGACTTGAGCTCTGTATAAGGGCATAAAAATTTCTTTCTTCAGATTTCTTTCTTCAGAAACTTGAAGTTCTTATCATACAGATCTTTCACTTCTTTTGTTAGAGTCACACCAAGGCATTTTATATTATTTGTGACTATTGTGAAGAGTTTTGTTTCTCTAATTCTTTCTCAGTCTTTTTATCATTTGAGTAGAGAAAGGCCACTGATTTCTTTGAGTTAACTCTATATCGAGTCACTTAACTGAAGTTATTTATCAGGTTTAGGAGTTCTCTGGTGCAATTTTCAACGTGAAGGTGCTGCTGGGAGATCACTCTGTCCTACTGGTCAATCCACAGAGGGAGGTGGAACTACCTGGCTCCTTGGAGCAAAATCTTACTTATCATTTCTTAATGTGGCACTTAAGCAATTTACTTGAGGTAATCCTATCATACCTGGATGCATAAATGAAAACATGTTGCTTTCTTCCTTTGCATTTTAATATGTAATTGAAATAAATATTTGTTCACAAGAGGTTTTGTGGGCTTAATTATGCATAAATCTATAGGACACTCTGTTTCAATATATAATACACAATAACAAAAATTCTACAGAAAATTGTGTCTTTATTTGTATAATGCATGAGAATATGATATAATTTATTTGTCTGAATTTCCCAATTTTGACAAATTAATAATAAGTTCACATGCTTATCTCCTTAGATGCTAAAAAAGCATCTACTTCTGAAATAAATAAAATACTCCTTCATGTTAAAAATATTGGAACCAACCCAAAGAAAGCTATATTAAATAAAATCTCCATCAAAATTCCAAATAATTCTTTAAAGACATAAAAAGGGCAATTCTCGGTGTGTGTGTGTGTGTGTGTGTGTGTGTGTGTGTGTGTGTGTGTGTTTGTGTGTGTGTGTGTGTGTGTGTGTGTGTGTGCATATGTGTGAGCAACTGGGGATGTGTTCCAGCTCTGGAACTCGAGGCCCTCTTGCCTAAATTCTAACTAATGGCAGGCTCTGGAATGTGACCTTTCTGCTAGTTTCTAACAAAGAGCTGGGTCTAGAACTTCTGATTTTTTGGGGTCATGAGAGAGTTAGGCTGTAATTTTTACCCTTTCATGGTGAATGGGAAAAGGAACTGTAGGAAGGAAGAAAAGAAATGGGATGAAGACTGCACAATAAAAGAAGATTAAAGATAATTTTAAAAGAGAGAGATAAATATGTTAAATTCACACTCAAAATTTGTATATCATTCAATCCTTTTAGAATATATTTGCAATGAATTTAGTATATTGGCTTAAGCCTTGGCTTGTAACAACCACACTAATTAGTGACATTGTGTGATATGGTTGTATAGGAAAATAGTTTTCTCAAAACAGCATGGATTTCTTCTCTAAGTCCACATTGTATAAGCATAAATTAGGCTGTATCCGTCTTGTCTAAAACACAAACATACAAGATGCCTTGAGCAATTTTCATACCAACATCACGACACTCTTCCTCAAGTTTTTCCTAGTGCTGCCCATTCATCTGCAAGCATCATGATTTTACTTTTCATAATGAATAATGCTTAATTGTGTAAATGTGAAATGTTGATACTACCTGTTTGTCAGGTGATGTACGTCTAGACAGTTTCCAATTTCTAGTTATTATAAGTAAAACAGAAATAAACATATATAACCAAATATCTGTAGTAACATAAAGAGTCAATTGCATATATGTCCAATATTGGTATAGCTGGATCTTTTGGAATATTTACGTTCTTCTTTTTGGGAAAACACAGTGAATTTTACAAAGACTCTTCCAGTGTTCAATCTAACCAACAGCAAAAGTCTTTTGTTTTCCCCATCATCCTTGCTATCATTTGCTGTCTTTTGTTTTACTAATCTTGGACATTATGACTACTGTAGAATAGAATCTCATAACAATTTTCATTTTCATTTTGCTAAGCCCTGAAAGAGATGTCCAAGATTAAAGCCCTCTCATCAAGCTTAAGAAATTTATAAGGAAAAAGAGACAAAAATATTTGCTCATGCATTCTAATAACAAAAAAAGACAATGCTTCTTTGTCAATTTTTTATTTCTTTGTCAATTTTATTTCATATTTATTTTTCATTATCTTTATTTCTTATGCCTCATAAAGGAGTGGACTTATGTGAAATATTATCTGCATACATTAATATTATCATAAACATTTTTATTATATTATAAAATATAGTGACTCTTGACTAATTGACCTGAGGATAGAGAGTGAGTGGAAGCAAGAAACTGAGATTTGTCAAGATAAAGGACACATATTATAAAATCACACTTTTTTGAACTTCCTATCTCCTAAGCATGCTTTCTGTATTCTATACTGTGTTTTGGATATGCTGGAAGAAAGATCAAAGGGAATAAAAGGGATGCCTATAGACATCTCAGGATCCAGCCAGAATAGGAATATGAAAAGACAATAGTAGCACAGGTTCCATTTAGGCTCATTCAAATCCATATGGGTGAGGAAGAGGAGCAGTCTCAAGATGTTCTCCTAACTACATTATTTTCTTCCTTCCCTCTGTCCATGATTCTGGTATTTCTTTCCTTGTATCCACCTTGGGAGCCATTGGTAAAGTGGGAATTTCACAGAGCAGCAGTAAGGTGCCTATAGCCTCAGGGACTTGCTTTCTGTCTTGGTGATGGAATGCACTGTAGGGAGAGGAGATCCTATCTGCTGAGAGAATTCTCTTGGGTCTTTAATTACCTTGTGAAAAGTTGAGCAGGACCCTGTTGATACTCTTCATTTAAGTGGATATGATAACGTACATGAATAATGCCTTTCTGATATAATCCCATTCAGCATAACATCTTTGTGAAAAGCCCTGGGATCCTCCTCAGGAGGATCTTCCAATGTGGTTCCTAGAATTTCTGACAAGGTTAACAGCAGGACTGACTTCATGGATCAGCAGGCTGCCTGTGCAGAATTGACAAATATGCGGAACTATGTGGCACAACCTCCTCATTGTAGGCATTGGTTCCATCCATCAAGTGGATGGGCATTAGTTAATATTAAAAAGGAGTGGTCTGGCTCTTTATGAGAAGGGAAGTTTTATAACATACTGTAATTGGATACTTCAGGCTGTCTGAAATTTGTGGTGTTCTTCCTATCACAACTTATTAAGTACTGACATCTCAGATATGATCCACTATGGTAGACATTTATAATTAGTTTTGTCTTGTTTTGAGTAATGGTCTTGCTATATAGACAAAGCTATAATGAAATTGTAAATACTCCTGTCTCCATATCCAAAGTGGTGGAATTATTATAGGCATGAACTAATGCCTGAGGTGAGACCTGGCTCCATTTATGCACCTCAACTGGGTTTTTAAATCTCCAGGACTTGACTTAGGATGGCGGCTTCGAAGATAAAAGCATTTGCTGACAAAAGTGATGCCCCCAGTAAGTGTGATCTACTGAGTCCTTGTACTAGGAAGGAGAGAACAAATCCTACCAAGTAGAAGCATTTGCATGAACACACACACACACGCGCGCGCGCGCGCACACACACACACACAGCACACAGATGCACACACACAGAAATAACAATTTACCTAATATTCAGAATATATCATTTTAACTGCATAATAATGACTATATACACATAAGTTTCACTTTTGTCTGTTTCTTTGTATTTGTTTTCTGATCATCTAAAGTTGCCAAATGCCTATGTGTAATCACAGAAATTTACAAAATTGAGGCAGAAAATTACAAACTGGAGGTACACCTAGGTAACAAAGAAGATATTCTGCTTGAAAATCACAAGCTGCCATGAAGCTATTTGTTGTCATCTATTAATCTGGGGTATACTGGTAAGTATAGTGAGTGGTTGTGTTTTGATTTTTTCTTGTAGTTTCTTAGTTGTTATTATTATTATTATTATTAAATCATTCTTAATAGTCCAGACTTTATCCCTCTCCTGTTCCAGCCTCTGACTGTTCTATATCCAATACCTCCTCCTTTCTCCCATCTCCAAGAGGGAGATACCCACAAACTCTACCCCTCCAGCCCTTCCAATTCCCTGTTGCCTCATGTCTCTTTATGGCGAGGTGCATCTTGGCTGACTGAGCCTAGACCTGGTAGTCCTCTGCAGTATATGTACTGAAAGCCTCATATCAGCTGGTGCATGCTGCCTGGTTTGTGGCTCAGTGTCTGAGAGAGGTCTGGGGTCCATGTTAATTGAGACTACAGGTTTTCTATAGGCTTCCTCTCCTCCTCAGTTTCTTCCAGCTTATCTCTAGTTCAACTAATGGGGTCTTGAATCTATTTCCATTGCCTCAATCTTTCAGTCTCTTGGTGGGTCTTTCGAAGGGTAGCCATGAAATGCCCCCATTTTTTTGAGCACAACTCAACATAAGTAATAGTGTTAGGCCTTGCAGACTCCCCTTGGGAGGATCTCAGTTTGGGCTTGTCACTAGACATCCTTTTCCTCTGGCGTTTCTCCATTTTTGTCCCTGCAGTTTTCTCAGATGGGAACTCTTCTGGGTCAGAATTTTTTACTGAAAGATGGCAACCCCGCCCCTCTACTTGATGCCCTCTATTTCTACTGGAAGTGTGATCAACAAGTTCCCTCCCCTGACTATAAGGCATTTCATCTAAGGTCTGCCCTTTGAGTCCTCAAAGTGCATATTGACCAAAACATTACAGAATGTAATCCCAAGATATAATCCACAGAACTCAAGAAAGCTAACAGGCAGAAGGACCCATGTGAGGATGCCTCAATTCCACTTTAGAGGGAGAAGAAAGCAATCAAAGGAGTAGGGGAGGGACTTGAGTGAAAAAGGGGACAGGGAGAGGAAGAGATGAACATGATCTGGTATTAGGTGTGTGAAACAGTACTGAATCTCTGAGGGCCAGCAAAAAGAATGGAAACAGCCAACTTTGGGAGGTAGGAAGTTGGGGGGGGAACCTCTAGAATGTACCAAAGACCTGAGAGGTGAGAGACTTCTAGGACTCAAAGGGAGAGACATGAGATTAGGATTAGTTTTTATTGGCTATATTAAACATAATGAATTAATGGTTTCTATATGAATTGTCTAGAAACAATTTCACCAAAATAAGAAAGATAACCATGAAAGTACTAAAAGCATACAGAACATCAAATAGACACATAATAGTCAAAGACTCCATTTGCAGAGATATAAAAATACTAAAAGCTGTGAAGAAAAAGACAAAGTCACATGTATAAAAAGGCTGACCCATTAGAACAACAAATGACTTTTAAATGGATATTCTGTATCTATGTTGTCAAAGAACACAAATACTGGAGTAGACTGCAATGCCAATTCATATCAATAAAAGAGGAGAAACACTACACAGTATAATCACCATTAAGTCATTTTCTTTAGCAATCTAGTTCTGCACAAGGGAAACATCAGTCTGAAGATAAGGTATATGTTCAAGAAGATAGCAATGATAAATAACCCTGTACTCATTCATCATAGGAGTGGGACAAGTATATGGCAACAATAAAATAACAGAAGCCCATAATACTAATCTCTATAATGCTATATATTAGCTCTCTCACTTAGACAAATAAAAATACACAGAGTAACAGTTTAATAGAAAATGGACTCCATCGTTCTCCTGCATATAATTACTTAGGATGCCGTTGTCTATATTTCTTTATGTAGGTTTAAAGCACCAATTAGTTTTTCATGTACACTGCTGTTGTCTTGTTTGCCTAATGTTTTGTTGGTCATATCAGTGAGGTTTTACAGGAGAGGCTAAGGGAACATGGCAGAAGACAGGGAGTAATGAGGGTTAAAAAAATGTCACTTCTGTAATATTGTTTCTCCTAGTAACATCAAAACTGTTTTTTTTTTAATTTTTACTATATTGATCATACTGAATAATGGGCATGCGAGTATCTTTTCATTATCTAAAACCTTCATCAATCTCTTTAAGATGTTGGGTAGTGCCTCTTAGAGGACACTTAGGCTAGGCTCCTGTCTGTATTCATAACTATCATTAATAGTGTAATGGATGTGTGATTGACCATGGAATGGGTCTCATGTATGCCATTCCTTCAGTCTTTGCTCCCTTTTTTGTCAATACATTTAATTTAGAGAGGAGAAATTTTGTGTCAATTTTTTTGTGGAAGGATTGGTGTCCTTATCCTTCCACTGGCGCCCCTGCATGGCTACAGAAGGTGGCATGCTCAGGCTCCATGTCTTCCCTGTTAGGCATCTTGGGAAAGATTACCCACATGCATTCCAGAGAACTTTCCCCAAGCCTGGTCTCAGATGGCTAGGATCACTGGGCCATGTCCTCTCCCCACAGCTACAGATTAATATTCATACTCCTGGTCCTCTGGGCAACTTTCATGGCTCTTCACACACCTGATCGTGACCCACTATCTCCCCTCCTACCTTATACCACCCAGGTTCCTCCTTCCTCTGCCTCACATGACAATTATTACCCCTTCTGTGTAGGATCCAAGCATTTTTACTTAGGTTTTCCTTCATATTTAACTTTATTGTGTCTATGGGATGTGTCATGGGTATTCAGTACTTTTTGGCTAATATCCACTTATCACTGAGTACAAACCCTGTATTTTCTCTGGGATCTGGGCTACTATAATCAAGATGATATGTTCTAGTTATATCCATTTACCTGAAAAATTCATTATGTCTTCATTTATAAGAGCTGATTAAGTTTTCATTGTGTAAATGTATATTTTCCCTATTCATTCCTCAGTTTAGAGACATCTAGGTTGTTTCCAATTTCCGGCCATTATGAATAAGTCTGCTATGAAAATAGTGGAGCCAATGGATCTGTGGTTGGTGGAGCATCTTTTGGCTACATGCCCAAGAGCAGTATTTCTGGGCTTTCAGATAGGAGTGTTTCCAATTTTCTAAAAATAAGCCAGATTGATTTTCATATTGTACAAGTTTTCAATCCCACCAGCAATGGAAGAGTATTCCTCTTTCTTCACATCCTCATCAGTACATACTATTAACTGAATTTTTTAGTTATATTCATTGGTGTAAGGTAGAAAGAATCTCAGGGTTCTTTTGACTGGGATTTCCTTGATGACTAAGGATGTTGAACATTTGTATAAGTGCACCTCATCCATTCAAGATTATTTTGTTGACAATTCTCTTTTGAGATCTGTACCCCATTTTAAAATAAGGTTATTTGGTTTTTTAAGAGTCGAAGTTCTTTTGTCCCATTTATCAGTTGTTGATCTTAGAGTATGAACTATTGGTGTTCTGTTCAGGAAACTGCCCTGTATCAATGCTATATTTTACTTTCTATTATATTATATTTAGTTTATCCAGTCTTATGTTGAGGTCATAGATCCACCTGGATTTGAATTTTGTGCAGGGTGAGAAAGATTTATTTGAATTCTTCAATAGGTAAATATCCACTTAAACCAGTATAAGTTGTTGAAGATGCTTTTCTTTTTCTTTTTCTTTTTCTTTTTTTTTTTTTTGAACTTTCAAAGATAGTATTTTTCTATATTCTTTACGTACATTCCAAATGACTTTCCCTTTCCTGGGTACTCCCTCCCCATAAGTCCCATAAAACCTCTTCCCTCTACCCATTCCCCAATCAACCCCTTCTCACTTCTCTGTCCTGGTAATCCCCTGCAATGCTACATCAAGCCTTTCCAGGACCAGGGCCCTCTCCTTCTATCTTCTTGGGAATGATTTGATATGTGAGTTGTGTTTTGGGTATTCAGAGTTTCTAGATTGTGGAAATATACCACATTTTCTGTATCCATTCCTCCATTGAGGAACATCTGTGAGTTTTTTCCAGCTTGTGGCTATTATAAATGAGTCTGAGATGAACTTAGTGGAGCACACGTCCTTATTGCTTGCTGGGGAATCCTCTGGGTATATGTCCAGGAGTGGAATAGCAGGGTCTTCCAGAGGTGTCACACCCAATTTTCTGAGGAAAGGCCATACTGATTTCCAGAGTGGTTGTACCAGCTTGTAATCCCACCAGCAGTGGATGAGTATTCTTCTTTCTCCACATTCTCGCCAACATCTGCTGTCTCCTGAATTTTTAATCTTAGCTATTATGATTGGTGGGAGGTGAAATGTTGCAGTTGTTTTGATTTGCATAATGACTAGTGATGCTGAGCCTTTTTTTAAGGTGCTTCTCAGCCATTCGAAGTTCTACAGGTGAAAATTCTTTGTTTAGCTCTGTACCACATTTTAATAGGGTTATTTGGCTCTCCGGAGTCTAGCTTCTTCTTCTCCTTTTTTTTTTAATATTTTTATTTTCTATATTCTTTGTTTACATTCCAAATGATTTCCCCTTTCCTGGATCCCCCCTCCTCATATGTCCCATAAACCTTCTTCTGTCAATCCCTTCTCCAATCACCTCCCTCCTTTTTCTCTGTCCTTATATTCCCCTCCAATGCTAGATCAATCCTTTCCAGGATCAGGACCCTCTCCATACTTCTTCATGGGAGTCATTTGTTATGCGATTTGTGCCTTGGGTATTCAGGACTTCTGAGCTAATTAATATCCATTTATCAGAGATTGCATTCCATGTGTATTCTTTTGTGACTGGGTTACCTCACTTAGGATGATATTTTCCAGATCAAACCATTTGCCTAAAAATTTTGTTAATTCATTGTTTCTAATTGCTGAGTAGTATTACATTGCGTAAATATACCACATTTTCTTTATCCATTCCTCCTTTGAGGGGCATCTGGGTTCTTTCCAGCTTCTGGCTATTATAAATAACTCTGCTATGAACATAATGGAGCATGTGTCTTTATTGCATGCCGGGGAATCCTTTGGGTATATGCCCAGGAGAGGTATAGTAGGGTCCTCCGGAAATGTCATGTCCAGTTTTCTGAGGAACCTCCAGACTGATTTCCACAGTGGTTGTACCATCTTGCAGCCCCACCAGCAGTGGAGGAGTGTTCCTCTTTCTCCACATCCTTGCCAACACCTGCTGTCTCCTGAGTTTTTGAACTTAACCATTGTGACTGGTGTAAGGTGATATCTCAGGGTTGTTTTGATCGGCATTTCCCTAATGACAAATGATGTTGAGCACTTCTTAAGGTGCTTCTCGGCCATCCAAATTTCTTCAGGTGAAAATTCTTTGTTTAGATCTGTACCCCATTTTTTAATAGGATTATTTGTTTCCCTGGGGTCTAACTTCTTGAGTTCTTTGTATATATTGGATATTAGCCCTCTATCAGATGTAGGGATGGTGAATATCCTTTCTCAATTTGATGGTTGCTGTTTTGTCTTTATAACAATGTCCTTTGCCTTACAGAAACTTTGTAATTTTATGAGGTCCCATTTGTCAATTCTTAATCTTAGAGCATAAGCTATTGGTGATCTGTTCAGGGACTTTTCCCGCGTGCCCATGTCCTCAAGGGTATTCCCCAGTTTCTTTTCTATTAGTTTCAGTGTGTCAGGTTTTACATGGAGGTCCTTGATCCACTTGGATTGAAGTTTAGTACATGGAGATAAGAATGGATCAATTCGCATTCTTCTGCATGCGGACCTCCAATTGATCCAGCACCATTTGTTGAAAAGGCTAACATTTTCCAATGGATCTTTTTGGCTCCTTTGTCGAAGATTAAGTGACAATAGGTGTGTGGATTCATTTCTGGATCGTCAATTCTATTCCATTGGTCCACTTGTCTGTCACTGTGCCAATACCATGCTGTTTTTAACACTATTGCTCTGTAGTATTGCTTGAAGTCAGGGATACTGATTCCCCCAGAATTTCTTTTGTTGTTGAGAATAGTTTTAGCTATCCTGGGTTTTTTGTTATTCCAGATGAATTTGAGAATTGCTTTTTCTATCTCTGTGAAGAACTGAGTTGGGATTTTGATGGGGATTGCATTGAATCAGTAGATTGCTTTTGGCAAGATGGCCATTTTAACTATATTAATCCTGCCGATCCATGAGCATAGCCTTAATGAGGACTCCAGTCATGGGGTTGGGACCTGTCCCAGCAGCACTGCACAACCTCATCTCAAGTTCCTACATCTGCAAAGGCACTGCTTGCAAAGGAATCCACATGAGCATGGACTGGGGGGGGGGGGACTATTTGATCCACTGCAGTCTTTGGGCCATACTGCCTCCTTCAAGGGATATGACTGCTCTGAGGAACTCTTTGGTCCAGGAAACCATGAAAAAAATCCTCTTTTGATATGGCATGACTGAAGATATATTACCATTTGGCTATTGATTAAGCCAGCTCATAAAAAAGACAGTTGTCTTTTACCTGCTCAAACAGGAAGCAAAAATTCATCCTTAACTGATCTGTGCACCTTGCACATTCCATGCAAATATCTTTTTAGAACTAAATATTGTTTGTCAGGTTATATATTACAGAATGACATACCAAGAGGGCAGCTCTGATAAGTTCACCATCATGAATTGACCTGCTGTTCTAGCTCCTTGCCTGATCTTGACTCATACTGATGCTGTTTCCAGAGATTTGCTTTGAGAACAACTTCAGGAAGGATTGCTATAATAAATATTAGCTGCTACTTTTATTTTGAATTAACCATTTTTACAATTTCCTTCTTGAAACCCCCCCAAAGAAATTATTTACCCAAATCATCAGGAAACAATCATAAGAAGACTGTTGTCCTAATTCTTTAAGTTTTAGTCATTTAATGAGTTATAGATATGTTGTCATTTTAAGGGATAATTTACAAATAATTATAGTTTTGGAGAAGGATGAAACTAAATAGCGTTCCTTTCCTTTTCTCTTCCTTCTTTCTTAGGTAAAGGGAAGGGGGTTGAAAAGATAAAAGGGAGATAGCGTAAATTATGAGAAATTAAATATATTGATGGATTACTAGATTTAAATTTATATAAAACATTTTATAGCTATAATCTGACACTGGTAGAAATCTTTATATTTTGATGCAGAATTGTTTTATATTTTCTTACATTGGAAGAGAATTTATATATTGATACAGGCTTAAGGTTGTCATGGGTATAAATCTTTGTATATTGATACAAAACTTATTTTTTTTTTACTCTAAGATAGGCATTGTGCCTATACAACTAATTTAGAAGACAAGGTTTACTCCCAGTCCTTTTAATAGCTGCTATTACATACTATTTAGGATACTTAAGTAATGCAAGTTAATAGATTGTCAAAATGATGATTATATTAAATTCTCATTTAGTTAATTACAATAACATGTTTTCAAGGTTATTCACATAGTAAATAGTTAAAAATAATCAATGTTTAACAATTTGAAAGAGTTAACTCAGAAACTTAAAAAGGGTCAGGTGCTGGGTTGCATTCCTTAGACAACAAAGGGGAAGGAGAGACCTAGGGGTGAGGATGCATTCCAAAGGACTGACCGGACTGACCATTGGCCATTTACCTCATCCCCTAGTGGACCAATCTGTTTAAAGATATTACTGTTCTACCACACACATTGTGCCTAATGGATTCTGCCCTGGGGTCTTTATAAAAAGTCCTCGGTGTGGATGGTGGGGGGTCACTCACTCTTCATATACAGAGTGACCCTAGCATGCTAGTATTTTTAATAAAGTTTCTCATGTGTTTTGCAGCAATTCCGTCTCTCCTTGGTTTACTCAGGGGTCCCAGGTAAGCTAAGACTGTTCAATTTTAACAAATTCGGCACGCTGTATGTAGATAGATTGTTTTCAAAAGTGTCAGAGATCCACCAAATATGGCATTTAAGGTTATTTCATTAATAAAAGATCTCATGACTACTAGACCTGTCTGTGCCTGACAGTGCCTGTTGGGTGTTTCATAAAAAAGAAAGAGAGAATGAGGAATATGTTTGGTAGAGGTGGAAGGGGGTGCCTCAGTGGAAAGGCAGAGGGGGGTGGGAAAGGAGAGCTTTCTCCATGGGGGGACAATGATTGTCATCTCTCATGCTCATGGCTTTTCCCTACAGGAAAGAGATGATACATCTATGAGCAAGAGGCACAACAAGTCTAGAAAGAGGAAGGGGCCACAGGCAGTGAAGACTACAGATTCACAGAGACAGTAAAATGGAGGCCCAGGAAAACCTAGGACTCCCCACCCAGGTATGCGACTCCCAATCTCGGCTGCCAACTCTAGCTGACCAGCTCTTTAGATTCCCCACCACACACCCTCTCTTGTATTTGAAGAGAGTTTGATACCCTAAAGCTCTAAGAGAAGTTACCCAGCCCTCTCCTCCCCTATCAATGTGGGAAAGCTAAGGGTTCCTGGAAAAAGGGTGGGACACAGCCTCCAGGTTGGCCAGTACTTGGGGAACAGATTCAAGAGAAACCAAAGCCTCCCACCAAAACCTCCCTCTCTATTAGAGGTCTGTCTGAGGCTTGGTTGTTCTGCAAGCACTATCCTCATGAGCATCCTGCCAGCCTTCCCTGCACTCCCAGCCAGAGTAGTTCTCACCCATGGAACTAGAAGGGTGTGAAATAAAGCCTTGAGAACCTCCCTGATTTCATGTCCAGCCTCTTATTTTATTATTAATGTATCAATAGTAATATATTCACCTATGTGTGTCTGTAAATCTAGGCACGTAATTACATTTATGTATCCACAGCATACAGAACGATATAGACAGTCACCTTAATATTCAAAAGTCAGACTGTATAAAATCAAGGTCCTTCTTAGACCCAATTTTCCCATCCGTAAACAGGACTGGTGTACATTTAATTGAGAGGGTTGGAGCAGTGTTCTGGGATACAGTAAGTGTTGAATAAATGATAACTATGATCATCTCTGTAGTCCTTCCTATAATCAGTTATCTAGTATTTGATACTGTGATCAGTTACTGAGCTCTCAGTAAGAGCTGCTCTTAGTAGTAGTGCTCACATGTGAACAGTTTTCTCTTCACCAGGCTATGCCACAAGACACGGAGTTTTAACAGTGCTCTCCTGTGTTAGTTCTCTTGTCTTACAGATAAGAAACTTGAGGCCCACTAGAGCAAAAGGATTTGTCCACCACTAGAGAGAAGCCCTGCTGGGAAGAGCAGTGGGAAGCAGAAATTGCCCAAAGATCTAAGTCTAATGCTTAGAATTAGAACCCTGAGTTTTCAACCACCCTAAACCAGAGGACCCTTTGTGGCACTACAAGCAAGGCAGAGGCAGCAGAAACAGGAGTTGAGGCCAGGGAGAAGGACTCCCAGTCCTGCTGAGTGCCCCTTCCCCCAGCCATCCAGGTAAATAGCTCAACAGAGCCCTCTGAGTTTCTTTGTAATTTGAGTGGGCTACAGGCTCCAAGGAGCCCTGGGGCTGCCAGCTTTCACAGGATTGCTGCCTCTGAGGACCCTGAATTTGTAAACATTGCCCCAGAGGGAGACACAGGAATGGAGGAGACTCTGCCTTTGGCAGTTTCCCCAAACAGGAGGCAGGGTCTTGCAAGAGGAGGAGAATGTAAAATTGTCACATGTCAGATTGGGAGGCAGGATCTCCATTGATTCCTGGATTACAGGCTGAGTTCAGATCTGTGCTCCAGCTGGTTAGTGGTCACCCTGGCAACTCCCCATCCTTCTGGCTCAGGCTTTTATAGGACTCCTGGAGCCAAGAGATTCAGATGTAAATAAGGTGTGAAAGAAACTATCCTTTACAGAGGGATGTTATCTCTCCAGTGCCACATAAGCCATATTGATAAATTAATTTCATGTTGTTGGGACCAAACAGCCCTGCAATTTTTCTATTGCTCAGCTAACTTGGTCTCTACAGTGTGCCATTAGCTTGAATTCCTTGTCATCTAGTCAGAGCCTGGGGCAGCCATTGAATAAGATACTCCTTGACTTCTCCATTTACCCAGTCACTGGGGTGGAGACTCAGTATCCCCCCATCTTATTCTTGACTGCCTATTAAGATTGCGAGCTCTTCATTGAAGAAGTGAGCACAGTCCTGGGTCAGACTTTGGCATTCATCCTTATGCTCTGCTTCCCTAACATGTTTTAAACCTCTTAGGTTTCATTGTTTTAATCTTTGTGCATTTAAAAATAGTGTTCTTTTTAAAGATTTATTTATTTGTATATATGAGTGCTGTGTCTTCCTGTACACCTGCATGTCAGAAGAAGGAATCAGATTCCATCATAGATGGTTGTGAACCACCAAGCAGTTGCTGGGAATTGAACTCAGCACCTCCGTAAGAACAACCAGTGCTCTTAACCACTGAGCCATCTGTAGAGCCCCTAGCACAATTCACTGTAAAAGAATAAAATTCTAGTGACATCAGAAAATATTTAAGGTAGAATATTAAATGAAGACAAGCTAGGTAGGGCTGCTGTTGTCCACCCACCCACATCTTGTCCAGCAAGAATGAAGACAGACATATCCCCAGTGTTTAATCTCAGGGGGTTATCTTGGGAGAAAGATGATTGCTAGTGACTTTCAAAATCTTTATATGTTTTTATTTGTCCCAAACTTTCTTCAATAAGTCTGTCTGCTTTTCAAACTAGGAAAGGTGTAACTGAACCCAAGCCACCCAGGGTCCACCAAGATGGGTGACAGTTTCCTTATTCGTAACATGAAAGAGTTGGGCTAACTTTCTGTTTTCTTTTGGTATCCAGAGAACTGATTAGAAATGGCCTATCCCAGGGCTAGGAGGGCATACTTGGGACTCTAGACTGGGGTCCAAAGGCCGCCAAATGTCACACACTGGCAGAGCCTGGTTTGATAACACCTCTATGTGCACAACATGGTATTTCCTTGCCAGCTTGGTGGCCTTTGAAGTTCCTAGTGCTCTTCAAGGCAGAAGGAACCAGGAAAACTTGACTCCTTCTACCAAGCAGCCACTTCTCCTTCCCTCCAGCAGGACCTCTGACACACAGATCTCTTGAGTGCACTGCCTCCCAAACGCTTAAGCTGTTCCTTTGCTCCTGTAGCAGCCCAGCATGTGGCCTGTCATGATTCTCCCTGCCATCTGGTCCTCCCTGTCATCCTGGTCCTCTGTGTCATCCTGGTCCTCCGTGTCATCCTGGTCCTCCCTGTCATCCTGGTCCTCCCTGTCATCCTGGTCCTCCCTGTCATCCTGGTCCTCCCTGTCATCCTGGTCCTCCCTGTCATCCTGGCAGTTGGTGTGTGTCTTCTTTTCCTTTCCTTTCTTTTACTTTATTGCATTTTGCTCTTCTGATATCTTCCTTTAAAGCAAAGCCCATTTAACTGTAATCTGATTTACTCAGAGATTTCTGCAGGCATTTGAAACTCTCCCCTCTGGATAGTAAATAACATTTCAGCCAGTCTGGTAGAAGCAAGGAAGGTCTTTCTGGGTTGGCATGCAGGTTTGCTGGAGGGGGCTGCAAGACCTTGGGCCTTGGCTTCAATATAGTGCAGGTCCAATATAGTAGAGGCTCTATCCCAAGCTGACGTGCTATTCATACTGCCTGGGGGCTCTCAGAGGGCTTCGGGGTGTGTTATATATGGTCCAGTATTATTCTTTTATTCTCTTCCTCCCATTGCTAGTTATTAAACACAGGGCCTTGTGCATGTTAGCAAGCGCTACACCGCCATTGCTAGTTATTAAACACAGGGCCTTGTGCATGTTAGCAAGCGCTACACCCCCATTGCTAGTTATTAAACACAGGGCCTTGTGCATGTTAGCAAGCGCTACACCCCCATTGCTAGTTATTAAACACAGGGCCTTGTGCATGTTAGCAAGCGCTACACCCCCATTGCTAGTTATTAAACACAGGGCCTTCTGCATGTTAGCAAGCGCTACACCCCTGTTTGTTTGTGCCCTTGTCACCTTAACTCTTCCAGAAGCCTGCCTCAGTCACCCATGCCAGGAGCTTCCAGTTTCCCACAGGACACATTGCTTTACAAGTGCCATTTCAGAGCTGGACTGAAATGCCCTGGTTTTTGTTGACTTCATTCAGGGGTAGTGTGTCAGTATGCAGAATCTAACCAGTATGAGGGAAGCAGGCAGCCCTGTATTTCTGGAGCCTGTGCAGGATTCTAGGGACATGGATGGTTGGCCATGGATACATAGCCTTATTTCTATCCCCATGGAGCTGTGTGGCCTTAGGGGATGCTCACCGATCCCTTCAAGTCTTGTTTTCCTCTCTGACACAGAGAGAAGTATTTTCTTACAGGGCTGTGTGAGCATTGACTTTACTCTGTGAATATATGGCGTTTGTAGTGCCTGGCACGCAGGACATATTTAGAGTTGGAATTGTTATTGCAAGTCTATTTACATACTTGCCTCTGAACCCAGAGCTCTCCTCTCACCAAGTGATACTAAGTGGTCAAGTTTTGTGTCTGGCTTTGCAGTGTCTACTGAACCTAGAGAAGGCCATGGGCTACTAGGCATGTGGACGACTTGTCCTCATTTTCCTGCATTTTTCCTCATACCCCCTTTCATTCAATCGAGATCCCAAGGATGAGAGGTAGGGGAAATTGGATAAGAGGTAAAGGGAGTCTGATAGTATATCAACATAGCCCAGACTACCCTCAAGAGCCTTTGAATACCTTGGTCCCTGCCTTCACCCCCTGAGTGCTGGTATCAGCACAGGAGCTACCACATCTGATTTATGTCATTCTACAGATCCAACCCAGGATTCCATGCATGCTAGACAAGCACTCTCCGAACTGAGCTATGCTCCCAGCTGAGACAGTTTTCTTCTGGCCAGGAAGGAACTGTAGTGCTCTGAGTGACTCAGACCTGATGGAAGCCAATTTCTTTACATGTAGAATAGAAATGATGATGAGGGGTCTGTGTGAACACGCTAGGAAGTATGGAAGGACCCTAGGGAGTCCACTGGTAATAAATATCCTTTTGTTCTTTACCATATCCTGGGAATGGGGAAGATCCTGATTAGAAAGATAGCGATGTGTGTTTGTGTTGGAGACACACACACACACACACACGCACATGAGTAATTTTTAAATATATTATAACTTTCTCACTTTACATTCTGCTCACATCCCCCCTTATAGTAACCCCCTTCCATGGCCCTTTCCCCCATTTCTCCTTTCCCTTTTCCTCTGAGCAGGTGGGGGCCCCCTTGAGTACCACCACCCCACCATCCTGGCACATCAAGTCTGCAGGGCCAGGCTCATCCTCTCCCATTGAGGCCAGACAAGGCAGCCCAGCTAGAAGAACATATCCCACACCCAGGCTACAGCTTTTGGGACAGTTCACACTTCCAGTTGTATAGATCAGACACCTGTCAATTAAATTCTGCAATGTAAATAAAAAATATATCGAATAAAAAAAAGAAAGTGGAAGGTAACATAGAGCAACATCGGAAATAGTCTTCCGACCTCCACATTTGCATGCTGTGTGCACATATCCACCCATTGTTCAGGTGACATTCCTTACTGTATATGAAGGTGCATCTCTGTATTTTCAATTGTTAAATCTGTACTGACAAAGAGCTAAGTGATGGCAGGAGTTTGATGCTGTCATTTCTGAACCATCACTGTATTTTGGATTTTACATTTTGTTGATCTCTAGCTGCTCAAAACATGAGTGTCTTTGCCTGGTGGCAACCCAAGAGATATTGTGGCACTGTCTTACTGCTGATTGCTAATTATAAATATTTGACAGCTAATAGGCAAGTCAAAAAAAAAAAAAAAAAACTACTGGGATTGACCAGGGCAGGAGACAGACAGAGGGGAAAAAAGCAGATGCAGGAGTATGAAAAGATACCGATGGAACCAGAAGATAGGGAAGAGAACTTTAAACAGTGAGAACCAAATGGATAGGTAGATTGTTGTACAACTTGAAGTAAGTTGAAATGAGCTATCCCATCAAAATGCCTACAGCTTCGACCTATCCAGAAATCTATGTTTTATTTATCCTGGGAGCTGCTCTTTGAAAAGCCCTGTTTTCACCTATGCTCACAACAATACACACCTGCAAAACAGTATGTGATGCAGCTTCTTGGGTGTATGGATGATTAAACTGATGGACAATCTCATGGTTTCCTACATAGAGGAATCCAAGGAAGCTTCCATCCCCCTTCCAAACACAGTTGACTTTCTTGCCTGACAAGTGTAGCCCAGTCTTCTCACATCTCTCTCTTGCTCAAATACCCTTTAAGCCTTGGTAACAGGTTCTCAGGGCAGCAATAGAGCCCCTGAGAACAAAGTCTTTGATTTATTGGTTGTGCTGCATACATAGAGGCAGAGGAGGCCCACACAGAACTAAGTACACATGTATGAATGCTCACATCTACAAGCATAATCTCTCACTCATGGAGACCCTCATCTCTGTACATACTCATGTATCACACACAATTGGAGAAACCTCCCGTGACAGAGAGGCACATGTAGACACACATACTGCAAAATGGTTTTTTACAATTGTATAGCCATTTTCTCTACTGTACACTTGAGAAGCTGCCCCGAGTCACCATGAAACCAGACTTGTATGTTAGTTCATGATAACTGTGGCATCCACTGCTTCCTCCTTTTCCTGGACTTCCATCAACCACTGTCCAATCATGTTCTCTTTCAGATATCTCTGGATAAAATGGCTAAGGGTCCTGGAATGCCAACTGCAGGACCAGTGTGTTGACCAGTCTTTCAGCCTGGTACATCTATCAAGAAAGCCATGTCACAGATGGAGGTAGATGCATAATACTCTCAAAAGGCAGAGAAGGGAGAGGCATTCAACAGTAAGTGACAGGCATGCCACTTACTTCATTCAGCTTAGAATCTCTGTCTCCTCAGTTGGCTCCAGTCCTGATGGAGTGGAGAACTCCATCCAGCTGCTCCCTCGGAATCTCTCTTGACCATTTAAAGGTAAGTCGCCTAAGAGATCACGGCAACACAGGTTCCAGCCGCTTGGAGGGCGCCGGCTTTCCTTCCAGCGGGGGCACCGTACATTGCCCCAGCAGCTCCCTGGAGGTCACCAGGCCAGCCAAGGCAGCGACGATGACTGGGACAAGGAGTGGGACGACATCTCCACGGTGGCCTAGGAGCCAGGCGCGCTGGGCAGCGAGCGTACCTGGACCTCGCTGGCTGGGCAGAGGCGGCCAGCAGCTACCTCCGTCCACAGGCTCGGACCTGTCAATGGGCTCACGCAGCGTCTCAGCGCCCCTGCCACAGCAAGCTTCTGGAGCCAATAGCCACCCTTGCCCTTATTTAACGTGAACAGGAAGTAAAAGTAATCGTTATTCATTTTCCTTAGATTTCCATTCCTTCCCAAACATCTCCATCAGCTTATGCACTAAGATAACTCCCAAAATGTTATAGAAGCACACTTTGCTTTATGAAGGCAATGTTTCTCTCACTCCCCCAGGTATGTCCAATATTCTACCTTGATATTGTCTGTTCTCTCTTAGACATCAGTCATAAAATCAAGCTTCAATCGGCTGTAAACATTTTTAGATGCCTCTGAACATTTTTTATCTAATCCGTAATAACCTCCTTCCCTATAATAGTGAAGTGGCTACTTTTTGGTGGTTTCTTTTCTCTACCCTGCTCATACAATACAAATAATGAAATTATATATTTAGTGACTATAATTCTCGCCAAAACATATGACGTCTTTCAAAGAATATGTAGAGAGACACCAGCATTTATGTGGAAAGCCTAATGTGAGACCCATGAAATTCAAAGTCAGGAGGAACAGCAGCCAATGGTTGTCATCACATACTTCAAACACTAATGTAAAGATATGTTACAAAATAATAGCAACTAAATTTTGTGATGGACAAACTGAAAGGAAATTAACATGTCTGGAAAGTAGTTCCTGTCTAATTAGAATTAATGTTCAAATATTCAGAAATATATTCCAAAGAACACAATATGTGTTGTAACTATAACAATTTGAAGAAAACCAGGGAGTTCTTAGGTTTAGGGTCTACAAAAAAGAATGACCAATTCTTTTTAAAAGTATTTGCAGTCATGGTGGTTAAAACAATTGGGTTGCATATAAAACAATACTCAAGCATAACCTGGACACTTTTTTTTGGTAAGATTTACAGAAATTGTTCTCCTGTATGCTTAAAGCATACCTCCCTTCACATAATAATGTTGTTTCTACAGAAGATTGGTACCGAATATGGCTTGAATGTCTACCTTTTCAAGAAACCACTACAGAGATGAGAGTTAGTTCATATGATCTAGAGGAATAAAGAGAGAACACTTCCTGATATGATTAGGCTATCATGAGAAACAAATTACCTATAAAAAAAAATACCTTTTTGGTGGAGCCTGGAAGGGAGAATCTTTGAATAAACTCAAATTTTGCCTTTCTAGTCCTGAATAGCAAACTGGTGACTAAGATTGGTAGTCAAGCTACTGAAGTCCGAGGATTCTGTAGCAGTCAGGATGAAGAACCATTGTGATGTTAATATTCTAAGGGCCATGACAATGGACAAAAAGGCACATGCATTTCTTTCCCTTACACTTAGTGGCTTTAAATTTGAGCCATACATCTTTGTAAGGAATCACATATTTTCACAACCATATATATACTGATAGCTACTCTTTTGGTAATTCATTACTCTACCCTGCTCATATAATTTAAATATTAAAACATATTATGTGAATATCAAACTGTTCAAAACATATGACATATTGTTCAAAGAATATGTAGATAGACACCAGCTTTTATGTAGAAAGCATTTGTGAGCCATGAGATTAGAGGAGTCAGGAGGAACAGTAGTCAATGGTTATCACACACATCAAACAATAATGTAAAGAAATTTTACAAAAATAATACCAATTCAGTTTCATGATATTAAATATTAAAAGTAAATGAACATATGTGGAAGATAATTCCTTTTTATGAATTAACATTAAATCTTTTAAACTTTTTAAAAAACACAATGTATTTAGGAAAAAAATAACAATTTGGGGAAAACTGAAGCATTCATAAATTTTAGGTTGAAGTTTGACCAGTTTACAAGAAAAGTTTGTGTTTTAATGGGTAAAAACAAATTTGATAGTCTAGAAAATACTCCTGTCTCATGTTCATGGTAGGTATTTTTTGAAGACTTATAGAAAGCATTCTCCTGGAAACAAAAAGCATAGTACTCCTTAATAACTTTGTTTCTTTAGGGAATTGGTACTGAATATTGCTACTGAGTAACTTTCCATTAAGAGACTGCCAAGTTAAAAGCTAGTTTTCTAGATCTGGAGAATCAAGATAGAACACTTCCTGATTCCATTAGACTATCACAAGAATCAAATTAGTTATTATATACATACATTTGCAGTGCAGCCTGGAATCGAGAACCAATCAATGGATGTGAAATGATCACTTTCCTTCTTGGCACTAAATACCAAACTGAAGACTGCAGTTGGTAAGCCAACCACTGAAGTCTGAGGATTCTTTAGCAGCCAGGGTGACAGGCCATTGTGATGTCAATATTCAAAGGCTCATCTATAACTGACAAAGTGACAAGTGCATTTCATGTCCTTCAGTCATTTGGCTTTAAAATTGTATTCTTTTAACCATCAATTGAAACATAGGAATTTTTAGTAAATAACATAATTTATAAAAATATTTGTGACTTTATAGATGATATATCTATCTATCTATCTCTATTTACCTATATATAGGCTTTAAAATTGTAATCTTTTAACCATCATTGAAACATAGGAATTTTTATTAAATAACATATTTTCATAAAAATATGTGTGACTTGATAGATTATATATATATATAGGTAAATAGAGAGATAGATAGATAGATAGATAGATAGATAGATAGACATCAGTAATAATACCTGTTCAAGGAGAGGAGGAATTATGCCCTGTTTTCTGAGGAACCACCAGACTGACTTCCAGGGTGATTGTACCAGCTTGCACTCCCACCAGCAGTGGAGGAGTGTTCCTCTTTCTCCACATCCTTCCCAGCACCTACTGTCTCATGAGTTTTTGATCTTAGCCATTCTGACTGGGGTGAAAGGAAATCTCAGGTCCTTCTCAGCCTTTCGATATTCCTCAGGTAAGAATTCTTTGTTTAACTTTGTATCCCACTTTTTAATTGGGATATTTGGCTCTCTGGAGTCTAACTTCTTGATTTCTTTGTATATATTGGATATTAGTCTTCTGTTGGATGTAAGGTTGTTAAAGATGTTTTCCCAATTTGTTGATTGCCATTTTGTGCAATTGACACTGTCCTTTGCCTTACAGAAACTGTACATTTATGAATTCCCATTTGTCAATTCTTCATCTTACAGAATAAGCTATAAGTGTTCTGTTCAGGAAATTTTCCCCTGTGCCCATGTGCTCAAGGCTCTTCCCAGTTTCTTTTCTATTAGTTTCCGTCTGTCTGGTTTTACGTGGAGGTCCTTGATTCACTTGACTTAAGCTTAGTACAAGATGATAAGAATGGCTCAATTTGCATTCTTCTGCATGCTGACCTCCAGTTGAACCAACACCATTTGTTAAAAAGGCTACCACTACTTGGCATATACCCTAAGGATTCCCCAGCATGTAATAAGGACACATGTTCCACTATGTTCGTAGCAGCCTCATTTGTAATAGAATGAATATAGAAAGAACACAGATGTCCCTCAATGGAACTATGGCTACAGAAAATGTGGCCTAATTATACTATGGAATACGACTCAGCTATTAAAACCATGAATTCATGAAATTCTTAGGCAAAAAAGGTGGAACTGAAAATATCGCCCTAAGTGAGGTAACCCAGTCACCAAAGAACCCACATGGTACGCACTCACTGATAAGTGGATATAGCCCAGAAGCTTGGAATGCCCAAGACACAATTCACATAACAAATGATGTCCAAGAAGAAAGAATGAGTGGCCCCTGGTCCTGGCAAAGCTCGATGCAGCAGTGTAGGGGATACCAGGACAGGGAAGCAGGAGGGGTTTGATTGAGGAACAGGGGAAGGAAGAGGGCTTATGTGACTTTCAGGGAGGGGAACCAGGAACGAGGAAATGAGATGCTGATTGCTAGCAAAAAGAATGCAAACAGGCAACCTTGGGAAGTTGGAAGTTGAGGGGAACCTCTAGAATATATCAGAGACCTGAGAGGAGGGACACTCAAGACTAAAACCTAGAGACCTTAGATAAGTCTTAGTGTTTACTGACTCTATTGAATACAATGAATTAACTGTTTGTATATGATTTGTCAGAAAACAGATTCCCCAAAATAAGAGATACCTGTGAAAGTATTAAAAGCATACAGAACATCAAGTAGACACATAATACTCAAATATTACATGTGCAGAGGAATCAAAATAGTAAAAGCTATGAAGAAAAACAACAATGTCACATATAAAGGCTGATTAGAACAATGCCTGACTTTTTTTTTTTACATAGAGATATATTTATATAAATAGTATATATATATATGCCACATAATCAACAGATAGATGGTGTTTATTAGTCTTAAGTCAGGCTGAGGAGTGAACAATGCCTCTGATCAATTAGTGAATTAGTTTTGGGGACACTGGCAGCTGTGGGAATGAATGACTCCAAGTACTACCCTAGAGCTATAAGGAAAGGAAGCTGGTCCCTTCTTGATACACCCCATCCCTTATGTTGAACAAGCAGGTAGGCAATAGAAAAGCCAGGATTGTCTCTACACTTGTCTATCCCTGGACACTGGGGGGCAGGAGGATGATTCAATTAAAACTGAAGGTTTATTTTCTGTTTACACTTTACACATTTTGCACTTGGGAGGAGGAAAACTACAGCTGGGTCCTCCCTCTGAGGTTTCTCTGGTGGCAAGGTAATGCATTTCTTTGTTCCTGTTTCTCTGCTCAAGCCCTGGCTTTGAGCCCAGAAGGCTAATATCCAATATATACCAAAAACTCAAGAAGCTAGACTCCAGAGAGCCAAATAACCCTATTAAAAATGGGGTACAGAGCTTAACATAGAATTTTTACCTGAAGAACTTTGAATGGCTGAGAAGCACCTTAAGAAATGTTCAACAGCATTAGTCATTAGGGAAATGTAAATCAAAACAACCCTGAGATTTCACCTCACACCAGTCAGAATGGCTAAGATTAAAAACTCAGGAGACAACAGGTGTTGGCAAGCATGTGGAGAAAGAGGAACACTCCTCCACTGCTGGTGGGGTTGCAAGCTGCTACAACCACTCTGGAAATCAGTCTGGTGGTTCCTAAGAAAATAGATAGAATATCTATCTATTTTTGCACTCCAGATTTTATTTTCATCATCTGCACTCTGACTGTTCCACTTCACATACCTCCTCCCCCCTCCCACCCCGCCAACCCCAGTCTCCACAAGGATGTGCCTAACACCCTCACCACACCCCCCTGCTCCATCCCACGAAATCTCTAAATCCCCTGGGGCAGCCAGTCTCTTGAGGGTTAGGCGCACCTTCTCGGACTGAAACCAGACCCAGCAGTCCTCTGCTGTATATGTGTGGGGAGCCTCGCATCAGCTGGTGTTTGTTGCCTGGTTGGTTGGTGGTTTAGTGTTTTGAGAGACCTCAGGGTCCAAGTTAATTGAGAGTGCTTTTTCTCCTACTAGGTCGCCCTCCTGTTCTCATTCTTCTAACTTTCCTCTAATTCAGCCATGGGAGTCAGCAGCTTCTGTCCATTGCTTGGGTGCAAATATCTGCATCTGACTCTTTCAGCTGCTTATTGGGTCTTTCAGAGGCCAGTCATGATGGCACCCTTATTCTTAAATCTCCATAGCCTCAGGATAGTGTCAGGCCTTGGGGCCTCCACTTGAGCTGGATCCCACTTTGGGCCTGTCCCTGGTCCTTCTTTACCTCAGTCTCCTCTTCATGTCCATCCCTGCAGTTCTTTCAGACAGGAACAATTGTGGGTCAGAGTTTGTCTGTGGGATGGCAACCCTATCCCTCACTTGATGCCCTGTCTTCTTGCTGGAGGCAGGCTCTATAAGTTTCCTCTCTCTACTGTAGGGATTTCATCTGAGGTCTTGCCCTTTGAGTCCTGAAAGCCTCTCACCTCGCATGTCTCTGATACATTCTGCAAGCTCCCCCCACAACATCCTACTTCCTGAGGTTGCCTGTTACTATTTTTTTCTGCTGGCCCTCAGGGCTTCAGTCCTTTTCTGTCACCCAATAACAAACCAGGATCCCCTCCCCCCCACCAAGCTCCCATCTGTCCATGTTCCCTCCCAGTTCTTTCCCTACCCTTTTGTGATTGCTTTCTTCTTACTCTGGTAGTACTGAGCCATCCTCACCTTCAGCTTGTTTAACTTCTTGAGTTCTGTGGACTATATCTTTGGTATTCTGTATTTCTTTGTCTTTTTTGTTAATATCCACTTATTACTGATTACGTACCATTTGTGTCATTTTGTGTCTGAGTTACCTCACTCAAGATGATATTTTCTAATTTCATCCATTTGCTTGCAAAACTCAGGATATATATAATGTGTTAATGTCTCTGCTTAAGTAACTGATATGGGCAAACTAACAATGTAACTGGGTTCTACAATTCCTTTCCTGGTTCGTCGAATGTATAAAAGGAAGAAGCTTACTGCATATGAATATTCATCATCCTCTGCTTCTCAACTAGGTAAAGGATTTCACTAGTTACAACCTCCTGACATCACAAGTGCTGTTTGATGATATCTTGAGACCTCAAATAATGAGCTATTTTTCCTAATGTAAACAATTTTCTAGAGTACCATTTTACAGAAATAGGATTATTATTAATTTTTTTTAAAAAAAAGTGTTGCTCCAATGCACAGGAGTGAGTCTGATTTTATTGTACAACTAAATAGTTGACACTTAGCCATGGGGAGTATTTTATAGTGACAATATGGAAGAATTTGGGCAGATAAATCCCTACCTTTCATTTATTGAGCAGTACATAGAATGCCCATTTTTGGAACTTTGGAAGAAACAAATACTAACATGGATCTGTCACAGGAATACAGGTGCCTAAGTAACAGAGGTGAAAGAGAATACTGAAAATGCCATTTTCCAAAGACTATGGAGAATCATGAATCAGACAAATTGGAGTCTAAGCAATAACATAATTTAATACCATTTATTAATATTAATAGATAAGAATGTGTAATATACAACATAAAATAAATATAGTGAGTGAAACTATGTAACAATATGGTTAAATATAAAACTGAAGTTGTTTCTCGTAATAATCTCTTCTGCTGTGGTTAAGAGGGAGGTAGAAGGGAATATTGAAATAAAATGACCAGCAACTTCTTCAGTCATGAGGAAATTTCCATTGTGAAAAGATATATGTTGAAGTTGTTTCATTTTTCCCTGCTAAAGGAAACATAAAAATTTCATTGTACAAACATTCTCAGATGATAGATTCACCCCATTTCAGATAAGACTAGTTTTTCAGTATATTTTATGAACAAAGAATCTACACAAAGAATTATTTGAGTTAACACTATATCTGAATTTCAATAATATTGCAGGTTAAGATTCTCACATATGTGTTGTGGTGGATCCCATGCAAATTAATATTTATACCAAATGCTAGGCATTTGGCAAGATCATCTCTCAAACATCATTGTTTTTGTACAAGGATAGCACAGCTTGCTGGCACATGGTTTAATCTTGTAGTAAGTTTAGTGCATTTTTAAATCAAATAATTGTTTCTAAGTGAACCTTTTTAAAAATAATTTCATATCTAAGTTATCCTACATGACTTATGGACCATGGGAAGAAAAGGATAGAAATATAGCACATAATATTCTGGAATTCTTACAGGGTTTAAAAAAAGAATTCCCTTGTCATACATACATGTATGTATGTATGTATGTATGTATGTATGTATGTATGTATGTATATATGTGTGTCTGTATGCTTACCTATGTATATATCCATATAACCACATAATTTAAGTGTTGTTTAAAATATTTTCCAATGCTTTAATACCATGATATGCTAAAATGCTCTTCTGATATTTACAAATTTATGAAATCAAGGAATGATATTATTGTTCGTTCCCTGTGATAACTAATTAAAAGTTCTCTTAACTTGTAGGACCTTCCACCTGAGGAGCATCAGATGAAATCTTTACTTCTGTAGTATGAGCATCTGTGGTTTCCCACTGTGTCCATTTATGTTTTTTTATCATAACAGGTGACTTACCAGCAGTATTTACTGATGTCTTTATGTCATCTGACCTCTTTTGGTTATGGTCACAATCATATTGTTATTCTATCCAAATATATCTACACAGTTGTCAATCATGATATGTATGATAGATATCTGTAACACCACAATGCCAAAAAAAGATTGTCTTGTCATTTCACATACTTTAAAAAATTGATGTCCAAAATGATAAGGAAAGTAGCAGTAACTACAAGCAGATATGAAACTGTGAAATGAAGTCTATGTCTGAAATGGAGACTCTAAGTTCTTTGCAACTAACTAGTTAAAATTTCATATATATTGCAAAGAATGGGGAAACTACTAAAGCAATGTAACATTTCAGAACTGATATGCTGCCATAATGACTGGTGAATCACAGCAATGACTTCCAAGGTTTCTTGAATTGGTTATTTTTTTGCAGGGGTTTGGGGAAAGAGGCGAAGTTTTATTTTGATGCTTTGAATGGGATGGCTGTGTAACTGCAGGCATCACAATATATGACACCATCTTTGTGACAACTTTTGGGTATTTGAAGTGGCTTGGCTTCCTCATAGGAGGTTTGTCATTGATTAGAATTTAAGGTCACAGAAGGCAGGTGCCATTTGCAGTGTACTCTCTGTGCTTCGTGTTTGCTGCCTAAGATGAGAGCCACCAGCTCTCTGCTTCCTGTTGGTTGTCCTACCTTCCTGCAGCTATGCTCCTCTGTCATGACTTTGAAGGACATTAATCTCTCTGGATATCTAATTCCCAAATAAGTATTTCATTCTATGAGCTGCTTTAATCTCGGTGCTTTATTAAAGCAATAGAAAAATGACTAAGACAAGTTGGTGAGAAGAGGAATTTTAGTTGAGAAACTGCAACACCAGATTGGCCGATTGTCTAGGGAAGGCTATGGGATATTGTCCTGATTAACAATGGAGTTTGTAAGGACAAGATCTGCAGGATGGTGCCACCCTTGAGTTATATTGAGATAAAGAAAGGTATGGGGTGCTCGTCATGAGGCAGCACTCCTACATAGCCTCTGCTTCAGTTCTTTCCTCTTCAGTTTGGGCCCTGACATTCCTCAGTAGTTAACTGTAACAAGGAGTATATTGTGAAGTGTTAACCTGTCCTCTGTAGGTTGCTTTTCATCCGTGTTTTATCATAGCAACAGTAATAAATTAAGACACTTTCTAAATTGAGGAACCTATTTCTTGGCCTATCTTACTCTTTTCTGAGTAATACTAGTATGACTTTCTTCCTGTGGACCTTATTTCTGGAAGCTAGTTGTTAAAGAGAACCCTAGCTTTCTTTTCTTCTTTTGTTACTGTCTTTTTTGGGTTGTCTAACTTTTTTCCTTTTCAAAACATATGGTATTTATTGATTCTCTGTGAATTTCTCATCATGCCACCCAGTAACACTCCTTTTCTAGTCTGACCACATCTACTCTTTCCCCTAGAAACTTCCACCCAAAATTAAAAATTAAATATAAATTAAGTAAAGTTTTAAATTAAAATTAAACTGACAGAAGAAGGGGTTTTGAGGATGGGACTTAGAGGAGGGTACTGCAATCAGGATATAAAGTAAATAATGAAAGTAATAAAAATATCAATGCATGCAGCTTCATAGGAAAATTAAGAGCTACTGAAAAAAGACTGAGGTACATTATACTGTACCTGAAATAATTCAAACATACATGATTCTATTTTGCAGAAGTAAGAGCGAGTGCTAAAAGAACACAAATTATATTATATAACAGACACTCCAACTCCAGAAGAATGCAATCCTAGTTTGTCCTTTAATTCAGTGACCTTTCGGAGACATTCCCAATTCCTGGATCACAATGAAGACTTTGTTCCCAAAGGGAATAATCATATCCCCTTACCTATTTTGGGAGGTCACTCCCAAATTATGAGTTTAGCAAGTTGGATCCCACAGCACATGAGGGGCTACGCGGACAGATAAGGTGTAGGTGTCTAAGTGATTCCTCATAGAGGTTTTCATTTTAATAGCACAGAGATGAGCTGTTTTAGCAGGATGTAATTTGTACATGGCATCTTCAGTAGAATACTATACATAAAAAAGGAAAATTTTACTGTTGATTGTCTTACAATTAATGTTGCTTACAAAATTCTGAATACAAAGATCAGCATAAATGTTTTGTAGACCAGCTCATAGTATATTCAGAATTCAAAATAAATAAGAATATACAGCCTAAGAATTGCCCTGAGGTAACCCAGACTCAAAAGGTGAATCATGGTATGCACTCACCAATAAGTGGATATTAACCTAGAAACCTGGAATAACCAAAACATAATCTACACATCAAATGAGGTACAAGAAGAAAGGAAGAGTGGCCGCTTGTTCTGGAAAGACTCAGTGAAGCAGTATTCAGCAAAACCAAAATGGGGAAGTGGGAAGGGGTGGGTGGGAGGACGGGGGGAGAGAAGGGGGCTTACGGGACTTTCTGGGAGTGGGGGGGGCTAGGAAAGGGGAAATCATTTGAAATGTAAATAAAAATATATCAAATAAAAAAAAAAGATCAGCATAAATGTTTTGTAGACCAGCTCATAGTATATTCAGAATTCAAAATAAATAAGAATATATAGCTGAAGAATTGCCCTAAATATTTTCTTCAAATCAATTCTCCTTATAGAATTGTAGGAAACTTTGAAAATCATGTATGAATTTCTCAGTACTACATGTATATCTGCTACCTTCACAACCCAGAGGAAGGTGTCAGGTTCCCTGGAAATAGAATGAATGAAGATTGTTGCAGGTAATGTGTGTTCTGTGTATGGAAACAATATTGTTAAAAAGGGAACCATCTTTCCAACCACCATGGGGACATATTTAATATCTATTGTAGTATGAATCCATGTAATACTCTTGCAACACTCTGCAACACAAGGAGCAGAAAGCACACTAGTGACCCAACACAATGCAGGTGTAACAGCTCCTGCTATAGGGAAGGCAGAGATGCTGAGGTCCTGGGTAGAAATGGGAGCACAAAGCTCCTGTTATCAAAGAAATAATTGTATGGAATATTGTACAGGAAAATGATTCACAGAAGTAGCTATACCTGACCCAGACTTCTCTAGGTAGTTATAGTTGAGAAAGGGGAACTCAGTAATAGCTTCATGTTCTAATCAATGACATATATTTAACATGTGCAATATTCACAATACTATGGTAATAATACTAGGATGTCAATAACCCACAGGTATTATACATACACACTTCTTTTAATTTGTCTCACTCAAACAAATACTTTAGTCTGACCTGCACACAACTGTGTAGCATGCTCTGTCTTCCAAACCATGACAGTTATAATGTAGAAGACCCTCAAGTGGTGGGATTACAGACATGGTACAACACTCTTGCTTGAGAAATGCACCGGTTTATAAAGTGAATATACATGTCTGAGCAAAGGAAACCTCTTGGCATGGGACATTGGTCCAGTTTATAATCCTGTAAATACAAACCAATGTACCTTGAAAATACATTGATTCTAACTATGTGCAGTTCCCCAAGTGTTTACTGTATCAATACCTTTGTCTAGCAGAAAAATTTCCAAGCAGAGATTGGTCATTAAGGACACTAAGCCAAATTTCATATAAATCAGATGAAAACAAGCTTCCTTAACTATTTCTAATGAAATCCTTTTTAATGAGGAAAATCACAAGAAAATTAATGTTCAATGTACATTTTAGAAAGTATTTGAGAAACATTTCTGTTTAAAAATAGCACTTTAGCCCATTGATTCTCAACTTGTGTGCCACAATACTTTTGGGGGTCACATATCCTGTATATCGATATTCCATAGAGTAAGCATAATACTCCATAATAGTTATGGAGTATTATACATAAAATTTCAGTTATGAAATGACATTATAATGATGTCATGGTTATGGATGATCACAGCATGATTTCAGAGGATTAGGAAGGCTAAGAACAACTGGTTGAGACCCTACTTCCTTAAGATATTCTCAGCCTATCACCAACTGGAAACTTGCCTCTAAGGTGGACACTACAGGCAGAAGCCCATGTGTTCTTACCTAAAAATAGAATCAAAGATGCAGAGTTCTGGCTGCATTATCAGTGAAATAACCCTACTATCTATTCTAAGTGCTTTTCCTGGTTTCCAGTCCACACTACTACCTGCAATCAGAGAACTGCACTCCAGTTCATAGCCTGAAGCTCTGTCTGTCTCAAAGGAGGCCAGCTTCTCTGTGGGCCATCCTGAAAGGATCCTTTTATAACTGCTCTTTGAGAGGCTTCACCCAGCAGCTGATTAAAATTGATAAACAGACCCACAGGCAAACAATGAATAGAGCACTTTGACTATTATGGAACAGTTAGGGAAGGGATTCAGGGCACTGGTGGAGATTAGGAGTCTACAGGAAGACCAACAAAGTCAAATACAGGGGTTATTCCTAAAGCTTTTGGCTGTCTGTGGAAGCCCTTCACCAACTGGCCTCAGTAGGAGCAAATGTGCTAACCCTGAAAAGAGTTGATGTGTCGAGGTGCAAGGATAACACATGGGATTCCTAACCCACTCAGGGGAGAAGGGAAAAGACTCTGTAACAGGTGAGGAGGTAGAGGTCAGCATTCAAGATGTTAAATAAATAAATAAATAAATGTGCAATAATTCTAATAACAGCTAAATAAAGGAAAAAAGAAACTAACTATATAAAACCAACAAAACAAACATACAAAAATTGTAAGTGTTCTTTCTGTAATTAAGCAACAATTAAACAATGGCAGCGACAGAAAATACCTCCTTCCTGTTGTATAATTGGGTCAATTTGTCTTTCTGATCACAGAGTATAAAGTTGTAATATACAAGTATACGTCTGTATACAGGCATACTTGGAATGTGGTGAACTTTCTTATTCAACACCCTGCTTTACATGTGAGAAGGTCTTACAGTTTCACTTCCATTCCTTAAAATGTGGAAATAATCAGCTATTTAATTAATTGTAAGCAGCAGCATGTTTGAGGACAGAAAAGTGTCTTTGCTCATGAAATAGCACAATTAACTTTCACGTTGTACCAAGGATTAAAAATAAGACAAATGGAAGGTTCCCAGGTGTTCCTGTACCTTTAAATTGCTGTGAAAACTCATGGCCACCTCCAGTTACTGATCTTCACTTTCCTCCCCATGACATGGTCCCAGGTTTCTGGCAATTAGAGCCAGACACACTTTGAAAGCTCCAGGGCCAAGGATGGATCATTCAGTAACTTTGCCTAATATTATTAACCATGCCTATTCTCAGAGCATTATCTTTTCTTTTGATGTTTGGGACCATAGCTCTATAATCTACTGAGAGGCAAACTCAGATCATGGCCCAAATAAAAATAAAACAGTGATATTTGCTCCAGACTTACTGCTGCCCACTGGTAACTTAAGCTTGGTAGACTATTTAGAAGTAGGTAGGCTAATTCTTCATTATTTGACATGGGGTTAAAATGGCAATATCTCACTAATGTAAAAGTGATGCTTTATTTTTTTTGGTAGAGAAGGAAAAGAATTAAGTTTATCTACTGGACAGAGGGCAACACTCAAATCTTTCAAAACTTATTGTAAGTGTGTGATGGACCAGCTATTTTGAACTATTTTTATTTAGGAATAGTTTTTTGTTGTTGTTGTTAAGTATGATTTAAGGCATGAATTTTGTAAAACACATTTTTAGCACTATATTTCTTGTTTTGCTATTAATTGACATGGTACAGTCATAGAGATAAAATCAATGGGAACATTTGCAATGCCAAAACAAGCCCTTCCAATATATAAGAAAGTTAACTTCCAAGAAAAGGTGTTCACCTGTGTTTTGGTGATGAATCTTTGAGATTATAAGAATTTTACTTAACATGCCTCTTATTCAGAGGTCATGTGTCCATAGTTCAAGAAAACTATCATCATCAGGCAATCTCAAGGACAAAAAGCACATCTCTAGAGTGATGCTGAATGTTGGTGATGCAAAAATTGTTCTTACCTTTAAAACGGAAGCTACTATGAGCACAGATTCTTCACTACAGTTAATATGTAGTTCAGTGTAAATCTTATCCCTCAGGGACCAGTGTGATTTTTCTGGTACGAATCGGAATATTTGATATGAACTTTGGCCCCTTCCCGCAATTATGGATAATTTATCCTGTGTGGGATAAGGACAAACTTCGGTTATTTCAGATCCAAACACCTGAAGTACAAATGTGTCTTTTAAAGTAAACCAGAGCTATGGCAATAATGGACGCATAGTTACAACTGAAAGGAATGAAGAAGACATTTCACTTTTTTTCTATTTTAGCTTCCAAATATATTTTATTCCCTATCGATTTTTTCCAACTTTGAAACATCAATGTTTCTTGGAATTAATTAATCTTCAAGACTGAATCACACTTCTGTTCACCAAAGCATTTTGGTGGTCAGTGTTCTCTTACTTTTTTTTTTCTCCTATGAATATCTTTCCCAAGCATGCCATTCCAAGTTACTATTGGGATAGTTCTCTTTCACAGAACAAATTTCTCTTTTACTTCCTGTCTGTCATGGCCTCTATTATGAATCCTAACATTTGTGATTTTAAGAAAGCTTTCTTTATGCACTATAGTACTGACAGTTTTATTTCCTTCATCTGTGACTTGTTATTTTCCAATGTCTACATCTAAAGATGCTGTCACATTTAAGAACCCAAGCAAATGTCAATCGTTCTCCAGTGGTTTCATTCTGTAGAAGTGATGAGCAAACACAGATTTACTCCACATTTTCTCTCATTATAATTGACTACATGAGTACAGGCATTGATGACAGTAACTTATACTCTAATAAACCTAGGGAATGGGCAATAATTCTCATGTGTCTAACATGATAACTTGTTAACATGCACAATAAATTCCTGGCACAGGCATAGTGCTAAAATAGATCCTAAACAGTGAAAGAATATTTCCAATGGAAATCTAGTAGCATATTTAAAATAGACTAAACCATATTAGGTGCCAATTTTATATAGCCCAGTAGCATAAAAAGATCAATATATATCAAAGAACAATGTGTATATCTAATTAATTGATAATATCAAATAAATGTCTATAAATGTTTTAAATTATAAGATTTAGTAATCTCAGAGGCAATTATATTAAAGTACAATCTAGAGTATTATGGAGTCAAAACACTGCTGAAGATATTGACAGTTGGAAAATCAATAGGGCACTTCCAAAGATTCATTTCATTCTAAAAACTGGTGAGTTTGGGTCTTTTCTGAAATCAGTTCAACTCATGGGAATACTGTATCATTTCTCTTTTTTCCTTTTTCTTTAAATCAGAAGACTCAAACTTCAGTGGGATTTATATCTGTTTTAAAAGGATCTTACCCTCATGAATAGGTTATCTGTACATTCATCAGTTTGATAAAATAATTTACTTAGAAGAAAGGTACCCAGAATCTATGTGAAATAGGTCAGTTGTAGAAACCCAAAATGAAACTCATAAGTACAGGAGAAGGCAGCATTCTGTCCAAACAAATAATGGGTGGAAATTTATAAAATACTTGTTTTTTTATTGGTGCAAAAGTAGTTAGAAAAGGTGCTTGTAGTGTTATATCCATATTGCCTTCTGGTTTCTCTGAATCTAATACAGAGAAATCATTATTTGTTGTAATTGATCTCACTTAGTTCTTGCATGACCCTCCCATTTCATAGCTTGCATGCCTTATGCTTCACCACAAATACACAGAAAATAAGTGATTAGTATTATAAAATTTCTAATAATGGCATTGCTTGATAAGACATTGGATAACTTGTAGTATATGGACCATGCTTCTGGTATACAAAGTAATTTCTGGGTTTGCCTTGAAAGCTATGCATATAGGTATTAGAGTCAAACAATGAAATAGTACCAACATGTTAGTTCACCTGTGTGACTTTCTGACTGAACAGCAATGGCCAACTGCAAATTATCAGCAGTATCTGCACTTCAAAACACAACTTGCCTGGCTATATTTCTACTACAGTACTTGGCTTCCTCGCTACTACCCCCTCTCCCCAAACCGAGAGCTCATATCTGAGATCATGGTGTCTATGTCTCTCATATGGGTACATTAGGCTCTATGTTAAGACTATCATAAGAGAAAAGCATGGTGGAACATGCCTTTATACCCAGATCTCAGAAGCTGAGCCGAGAGGATGGATCTTTGTAAGTTTAAGGTCACTCTGGTCTACACAGGAAATTTCAGAGCAGTCAGATCTTTTACGTAGGGAAAACCTAATTTGGTGTTGAAAGGTTGTTCTTTGTATTATACACATCTATATCAATACTCTATATATCAAAGTAAGTGACACATCCTTAAGTAATTACAGAATCTCATTTCTGGGATTTACCTCTTATATAAATTCATGATCATTGGAAAGAGGTACCAAAATATGGAGGCAATTTCTTACAATAGGAGTTTATAACCCACAGGTGAAGTTTCCCTTCACATGGTTTAGTAAATATTTCATTGCTGTTTGTTATAATTCATAGTTTAAGTGCTAAATGATTCTAAGTTTTAAGTATACACACCTATAATACTCTCCTAGAGAAGAGGAGCCACTGGACTTTCCGCCAGTGCACAATGGCCAGGGGTCCATGTCCTCCCACTGTGGCAGCTGCTGAGTCCATGTTCTAATTCTTTATGTTGCTGATGTTAGATGGAGAATTCAGGAACATGAAATATTTGCTCCATGTGGATGAAAAAATGATGTTTCTTACCACACTGCAACCATGTCTAATCTGAAAAATTTTGGAGAGTTTTCGATTATAAATGTTACCAGGAAATCTGTGATAAAACAGGGCAAATACAGAGGGTCTCTGTCACTTTGCATGGTTACAAACCACATTTTATTTAAAACTCTTGGGGCTAAAAGTATGTAGTTCAAAATTGTGAGAAAATATTAGCTTTAATAAATCATAGGGGTGGACTTCTTGTAAGAAATTTAAACATTGTAAGATCAGATATTCAAGTGAGATCATCATAGCCCAATTTGATATATGAGGATGTTTTCCAGTTTTCACCTTGTGATGACCAGTATGTTATACACATTGGTCACTTGATTAACTTTGGATGTCTTTGACATATTCATGGCTGTGCATATTTGTTAGGGTCCTTATAGAAACAGGAGGGAAGATGACCTTTGTATTTGGTCATTTAAGTGGGATTCCATCCTACACACAGTTCCCAAGGGCTAACTAAAAAGCTAGAGACAGGCGAACCCATCTGAGCAGAAACATTCCCATGTCTCTGATGGCTCAATGCAGAAGCTATGGGAACAGTGCAATCTCAGGTTTATTATGCTGGGAGGTATTTGAAATAATGCCTATGTGGAGGAAACTGGAGACTTATGGATCTCCCATGTCAGGGTCTTTTGAATCCTATTTTTTCCTTCTCATATTTGACCCTATATAATATGAGGAATATTTATTCTCAGTTATGCTGTCCTAAAATATATTCCTTTCAGGTCAAAGGGCAGTTGGCCAATTAATAATGATTCAGAAATTCAAATACTGAGAGTCAAAATAAACATTTAATATCAATACTGTAGAAGTTTTGATATTTTAGTATAGTTTTTGAAAGGCAAATAGAAAATTGTACTCTATATTTTCTCTAAACCAATCATAACCAGCATCAAGAGGCCAACGGTATATTTAACCACACTAATTTTATATTGCCTTTCTTTGGTTGAATAAACCACATTGAAAATGAGTAGAATTTCACACATTCTACACTAATTATATCAGAATTCAGTCTTGATTGCTGAACACAGTACCCAGGATTTTGATCATTTCACAGCATTTTTCTCATTGGTTTAATCTAAGCATATTCTATATCAGAACTGACAAAACACTGAGTCATTGAGCTCAAATACGCATTTATATTTTTCTTACCAATCCACCAATGACATTTCCTCTCCAGATGAACACCATTTAAAGTTTTGCTTATTTTACAAAATGAAACAAAAGCAAAATCAAAACCATCATCATCAACAACAAAATAACCTAGGCTCTCAGAATAATCCCACATTCCTATCTCATTGTAAAGGCTTCTCAAAGCTAGGCTTAAATTTTATGCCTAATTACCTTTTCGGCAATAAAATTTTCCAGGACTTTATTGTGATAGCTAGGAAGCCATGAGATATATGGTGCTATATCAGCATATAGATGGTAAGGTGGCATTAGGTTAATAGAAGAATTTCATGCAATTTTATATAAAATCATAAAATGTTGTCCCAGAAGAGGTCAGGGATACTGATTCCCCCAGAATTTCTTTTGTTATTGAGAATAGTTTTAGATATGCTGAGTTTTTTGTTATTCCAGATGAATTTGAGAATTGCTCTGTCTAACTCTCTGAAGAATTGAGTTGGGATTTTGATGGGTATTGCGTTGTTCGAACTATTAAAGGAAGTCTGCTGACTTCTAAGTTATATAACCAGTGACTTGCTATAACCCAAAAGATCAATAACAAAGAAAAATTAGCAGCAGTGCGGAGGTAATGTGTGGTTAAATATGTGAACAATATCAACAAAATAGAAGTTATATTTGCTTGCACACATTAGAGATTATGTATCCCAGAAATGTTCACTAAAAATACTGACTGACAACAAAAGTTTCAATTGTTCACAAACATGGAAGATCCTGCTATACCACTCCTGGGCACATACCCAGAAGATTCCCCAGCATGTAATAAGGATACATGCTCCACTATGTTCATAGCAGCCCTATTTATAATAGCCAGAAGCTGGAAAGAATCCAGGTATCCCTCAACAGAAGAATGGATGCAAAAAAATGTGGTATATATACACAATGCAGTACTATTCAGCCAATAGAAACAATGAATTCATGAAATTCTTAGGCAAATGGATGAAGCTGGAGAACTTCATACTAAGTGAAGGAACCCAGTTTCAAAAGAGGGTATGCACCCACTAATAAGTGGATATTAACCTAGAAAACTGGAATACCTAAAACCTAATCCACACATCAAATGAGGTACAAGAAGAACAGAGGAGTGGCCCCTGGTTCTGAAAAGACTCAGTGTAGCAGTATAGGGCAAAACCAGAACAGGGAAGTGAGAAGGGGTGGGTGGGAGAACAGGGGGAGGGAAGAGGGCTTACGGGACTTTCGGGGAGTGGGAGGCCAGAAAAGGGGAAATCATTTGAAATGTAAATAAAAAATATGTCAAATAAATAAAAAAATTAAAAAAAGAAAACAATATTGTTAAAATATAAAAACAGATAGAAAATATATTTTGCAGATATGATACATTATGGAGATTACTCAAAACACAGTCAACTCTAAAATTTAGTTTAGTTCCAACTTTCTTCACAGCTCCCCAACTTTCCCCAAGGAAGAATGTTGACTGATATGTAGAGTCAGTAAAATTTGTCCTTCAAAAGAGGAAAACTAAGAGCAGATTTTCAGAAATGCTTGGATTGCAAAAGAATCTCTTCTTAGGTCAAAGTGCCTCTACTGAACATCTGAGCAAACTAGCATACCTGAGAGATCAATACCTCAGGTCAAATTCTATTTTTAAATAACAGAAATACACAGTTATGGTAGCTATAACAAAGACAACCATATTCAGTTATTATCTAATTTCTGAACGTCAGAAAATCATGCCTATCACTGGAAGCATGGGATCACATGAGGTCATGGCTCTTAGAGAAGGTCTCTAAAGAAGGTACTGTTTCTCTAAACAAGCATGATTCCCTACTCTGTTCTAAATAAATAAACTAAAATCTGCACATAACGTAGCCCTTATCCATACATCAAAGTAGGTTCTCTTGGTAAAGAATGGAGAGTATCACAGAAAACCACAGCTATTCAAGGTACAGAGAACAAAATATCCTGTGGCTACAAGCCCAACTGTGTACAAATTGCATACTAACTCCTGCACCTTGGGCTCCAAACATTGGTTAAAATAGTCAGAAAGATCGTACACCAGAGAATCAGGTAATCTCCTTTGAGATTGGGCCTCTTAGGCATGTTGGGAAGGCTTCACATCTGAGAGTCCAACAATATAATAGGCTTGTCAAAACAATTTCTCATCAAAGCATCATCCATGATTGCATCACTAACTGGGAATGAGTAAATCTTGTGAAGACAAACTTCATACAATTAGTCCATATACTACCGAGGATACTGGACTTGTTGTTTGAACATATTTACAGACACATTTTTATTTACATGATAATAACAATGAATGAAAACTGGCCATGTATCTTCACAGAAGTGGAATATTGACTGGAAACAAACTCAGACCAAGGGACAGGAAGGAATGAAATGATGTAATTGAATTTTAATTTTAATAATAAGATACAAATTATATTTTTATGGTGCTGAGGGTATGGCAGAGTACTGAAGAATACCTGTTTCACAGCCATGAGAACCCACATTTGGGTACCAATGCTTCATGAGATAGAGATATGCGATCATAAGTATGTATAACAAAGAGATACATGAAGGAGTCTATACTCTATACTGAGGAAAAGAAATCTGCCTCTCAGAAAAAAGGACAGAGTGACAGAGAATGAAGAAGCCTGGTAGTCAAATGCATCTGACTAGGCACACATACCAGGGGACACTCATATGCATGTATGAAGTGACCTCCACATGGCCACATGAATAAATCACATGAAAGATATTTAGCTACATTATGGCTCATTCTGACTGGATTTCTATTTAAGTCCTTATTCCTTACATTGTCAATAGCAGAGGAACCTTTCACCTTGCCAGATTTCTCTCATATATATGTACTATCACTCAAGGGAATTCATGATGAAGGAAACTACTCATGTAGACTCAGAGGAATCCTGAAGGCGGATGATGCAAGGACTTTCCCTACCTTTAGGATCCAGGCCACTTCATGGACTGAGTGATATTTTATATCCACTTCTTCCCTAGAACCCAATGTTTCCTTCAGCTTATTGCACGATGTCTCATTGGAAGAAATGATGAATAAGCCCCGTGTTGTGGGGCCTTTTTCTCTTATTACTACAGGATGTCCTGACAGGAAAAAAAGGGAAATACCTGTCAAATGTCATGGAGCACAGAGCACTATCTGCTCATGAAAACCAGACCAATGGTGAGCACAGGTGCAGTGCAGGGGCTGGCATTGACAAGCCTCGAACAATATTTATTTAAATTAGAACAACATTTTTATTTTCTGAAAACATTTCTTCAAGGACAAAAGGGAAATAAACACAACATCACATGAAGAAAATATAAAAAGTATATATTACCAATCTTCTAAACTACACACAAGTTTGTTAATAATTATGGCAGGGTAACATATGAAAGCACTAGAGTCGTGGGTGAAAATCAGTAAAAATGTTTACTGTAAAGGAATTGGATCTAAGTCACAAAGGTGTTGAAAGACATCAGGAAGATTGCTCTTCTATAATACTGAGCATTTGCCATAGCTGAAATCAAACAGCGGAGGCAAGAGTGCATTTCCCGGCAGGACTATCTGCTCTTCTGGTCTTCTCTGTCCTGAGGACACATCTGGTTTAGCTAAGTTACTGAGTATTCTACTTAATGTCACTGGTTAGAAATTACTTTTATACTACACTTTCTCTTTAATCACTGTTTTGTATAACCTAGAAAGTATTAAAATCAAATTGCATGGTGATCATTATACACACCTTGTGTTTTTAGTGCAATTTCAACAGTGACATGTTAGAATATCGACTCTACATACATTTTGTAGCCATTAGCATTTTAAAAAGTCAGAGAGGTGAATCCCTGAGCTTCATTCTATTCTGTTTTACAGGAGGAATGGTCTTCAATGCTCTGCATGCTACGTAAGAGTTAAATTTATGATCTACACTAAATCCAATAGTGAAAATGGAACAATAATATAAGTATTAGAACAATAGACACTTTTTAAAAAATTCATTCATTTCATTTACATGAGTAAACTGTACCTGTCTTCAGACACACCAGAACAGGGCATCAGATCCTATTACAGATGGATGCGATCTATCATGTATTTGATGGGAATTGAACTCAGAGAGCTAAACAAAGAATTCTCAACTGAGGAATAATGAACGGCTGAGAAGCACCTAAAGAAATGTTCAACATCATTACTCATCAGGGAAATGCAAATCAAAACAACCTTGAGATTCAGCTACACATCAGTCAGAAAAGCTAAGATCAAAAACTCAGGTGACAAGAGTGCTGTCAAGGATGTGGAGGTGGGATTGCAAGCTGGTACAACCAGTCTAGAAATCAGCTTGGTGGTTCCTCAGAAAATCATAGTACGACCTGAGAACCCAGCTATACCACTCCTGGCATATACCAGAAAACGCTCCACTGGGTTCAGCCTGATTTATACTAGCTGGAAACTGGAAAGAACCCAGATGTCTCTCAACAGAGGAATGGATACATAAAATGTGGTATATTTACACAATGGAATACTACTCAGCTATTTAAAACACTGAATTCATGAAATTCTTGGCAAATGGATAGAAATAGAAAATTTCATCCTGAGTGAGGTAACCCAATCACAAAAGAACACACATGGTATGCACTCAGTGATAAGTGGATGTTAGCCCAGAAGTTTGGAATACCCATGATACAATTTACAGACAAATTAAGCTCAAGAAGATGAAAAACCAAAGTATGGATACGTAGGTCCTTCTTAGAAGGTGGAACAAAATACCCATGAGAGAAGATAGACAAAGTGTGGAGCAGAGACTGAAGGAAAGACCATCCAGAGACTGACCCACCTGGGGTTCCATTCCATATATAGTCACCAATATCCCATATACAGACACTATTGTGGATGCCAACAAGTGCTTGTTGACAGAAGCCTGATTTAGCTGTCTCCTGAGAGGCTCTGCCAGTACCTGACAAATACAGAGATGGGTGCTCTCAGCCAACCACTGGAGTGAGCACAAGGACCCCAATATAGGAGCTAGAGAAAGGACCCAAGGATCTGATGGCAAGGAGCTTGCAGCCAGATAGAAGGAGGAACAATATGAACCCACCAGCACCCCCAGAACTGCCAGGAACTAACCTACCAAGCAAAGATTACATATGGAGGGATGCATGGCTCCAACTGTATAGGTAGCAGAGGATGGCATTGTTGGACACTGAAGGGAGGAGAGGCCCTTAGTCCTGAGAAGGCTCGATGCCCCACACAGAGGAATACCGGGACAGGGAAGTAGGAGTAGGGGGTTGGTGAGCAGGGGGAGGGGGATGGGATAGGGATTTTAGGAGGGGAAACCAGGAAAGGGGATAACATTTCAATTATAATTAAAGAAAAAATAAAATACCCAATAAAAAAGAAATGTTTAACATACTTAGTTATCATGGAAATGCATATCAAAACAACCCTGAGATTCTACCTCATAGCCAGAATGGCTAAGATCAAAAACTCAGGGGACAGCAGGTGCTGAGAATCGTCGGGAGAAAAAGGAACACTCTTCCATTGATGGTGGGATTGCAAGCTAGCACATCCAGTCTGGAAAACAGTTTAGCAGTTCCTCAGAAAATTGGACAAAGTACTACTGGAGGACCCAGTTATCCCACTCCTGGGCATATTCCCAGAAGATGCTCCACCATGTATTAAAGACGCATGCTCCACTATGTTCATAGCAGCCTTATTTACAATAGCAAGAAGCTGGAAACAACCCAGATGTCCTTCAACAGAGAAATGGATACAGAAAATGTGGTGCATTTACACAATGGAGTACTACTCGGATATTGAAAACAAAGAATTGATGAAATTCTTAGGCAAATGGAAGGAGCTAGAAAATATCCTGAGTGAGGTAACCTAATCATGAGAGAACAGACACTGATAAGTGGATATTAGCCCAGAAGTTTGGAATACCCAAGATACAATTCATGAACCATATGAAGCTCAAAAAGAAGGAAGACCAAGGTATGGATACATTGGTCCATCTTAGAAGGGGAAACAAAATACCCATGGGAGGAGATATGGACAAAAAGTGTGGGGCATACTCTGAAGGAAAGACCATCCAGACACATCCCTACATGTAGACCCATCACATATATATTCACCAAACTCAGACACTATTGTTGATGCCAACAAGCTCTTGCTATAGGAGCCTGATATAGCTGTCTCCTGTGAGGACAGGATCAGTGCCTGACAAATACAGAGGTGGATGCTCTCAGCCTACCATTGGACTAATCACAGGATCCCTAATGGAGGAACTAGAGAAAGCATCCAAGGAGCTGGAGGGCTTTGCAGTCCCATAGGAGGAACAACAAATTCGACCAACCAGTACCCCAGAGCTCCCAGTAACTAAACCACCAACCAAAGAGTACACATGGAGGGATCCATATCTCCAGCCCCATATGCACCATTGGATGGCCTTGTTGGACATCAATGGGAGGAGAGGCCCTTGGTCCTGTGAAAGCTCAATGCTCCAGTGTAGGAGAATGCCAGGACAGGGAAGTGGGATTGGGTGGGTTGATGAGCAGGGAGATGGGGGGGTTTCCGAAGGGCAACCAGGAAAGGGGATAATATTTGAAATGCAAATAAAGAAAATACCTTTTAAAAAAAAGAAAGAAAAATGCTGTTTAATTCTAAAAATAATACCTGGAATGGAAATGTATGATGAAGCAACTACCTGATGTAACTTTCAGTCATCTTAGAAAAAGAAAAAATATTTTTTTCTTTATTCTGCTTTAGCATGTGGATCAATCTTGCTTCATGTTGCTTTCTTCATATCACATATAAACATGGGTGCATGCCATATCCACTTAGCTTTTCCATATGCAAAAATTCATCCTATCTCTCTCCTCTACCCTCCTATGTCTCCATCTTCCATTATTCTACAAATTGCCTGTCACTCCTAGTCATGAACTTGAAATATCAGTTTTGGTTTTGTATTCACATATACAGTCACAGGTTGCGATGTCCTCAGTGAATATCTTCAGTGAGAAAGCTTTCTTGATACTCTTCTTGGATGCATTAATGGATCTGCTCAAATGCAATAAAAACACACAATATAGTAAAATAAATTTGCTAGTAGCTTATTTCATGCTAATCACTTTAATAGTTTATAAGTACCATCATAGTGCTAAGTACAAGACAATCAGTTTATCAATATGCACTATTGGATTAGGGAATATTTAAAAATGTTTTAGAACCAAAGGTATGGCCAGTTAATAACACATTGATCTAGGAAACACAGCCAGTCCTCAGAAGGTTTTTGTTGCAAGGTTGCTGTCAATTAGACTACATATGAAAAAAATTACAATCCAGAAATTTAGGGCACACCTGTAATCCAGATCTTGAGGCTTTTGACTTGGACCTTGATATGGAGATATTGAGGCATAGTGGCCATGAAAACTTTAGGTCCAGGCAAGGTAGAACACACCCACTATTAATTTCTACAATCTAAGGGAAGTGGATCTGAGTTCAAGGTCAGCCTAGGACAAAGCAAGGTCCCAATCTAGGCATGGGGGTAAACACCTTTAATCTGAGCCAGTCCTTCTGTTGGAGGCTTATATAAGGACTTTGGAAGCAGGAAGATTCACTCTTCTTTGCCTGCTTGTTCTTACTGCCAGCACATCTGTTGATATCTACTTCTTCAGGATTCCAGTTTATAAAGAAGACCAGGTGAAACAAACTAGCCTCATAGACTGAAAAACTACTAGATTTTTTGACTTCCCATTCACAGCTACTCATTGTTGGCTTAGTTAGACTACAGACCATACGTCATTACAGTAAATTCCCTTAATATATAGAGGCAGTCCATAAGTTCTGAGGGAAAGTTCTGTGACTAATACACAAGGAAAAGGCAAAAATCAGCTTGACATTAAAGTAGCAGATGGCTTTAATGGACATGGTGCAGTAACATTTATGGAGTGGAATTTAACGTAATACTAAAGAGTGCTGTTTACTGTAATATAAAAGGAGGCAATGACTGCACTTCCTCAACATTAAATGAAATATGTGATAGACAAAAGGATCTAAAGCAGTATCCGGTGACCATCTAATCAATACCAGGGTTGAAGACAGTCTGCAAAATATATTTTTAAGAAAGAAATTAAACACAAACTACAATTCCCATATCAGTACAGAATTAAAGTATAATCACAAGTAAAATACCTTCTCAGAAAATAGTACCACTGATCTTTCTGTTCTTTTGAATTGTAATGTTAAAAGAAAAAAAGGTTAGAGTCTTGATAAAAGTAAGACTTTTAAGATTATTGCTCATTAAAATTACTAAAGCCAAATGCCATCATGAGGGTGCAGGTGTAGATGGAATTCTCCACATGACTGCCCTTCTGAATGACATGATTCACTGGAACACTTGTGTGACAGGAAGATGACTACAGTGTGGAAGATAGTTGGGAATGTCAAGACTTGACTGTGTTCTAAGAGCTGTGTGACTATGGCAGGGCCAACAATCGCTCCTAGATTTAGTTTCATTGTATAAAGGGATAGGTAAGGCAGTGTCCTCTTAGCATGAGGTCATGGCACATAGAGAGGGATCATTATTCACACTAAACTGCAGGTAAGTATATGACCATTGTTTAGAAGACACTTCTTAGACAAATGGATGGAGGTGGATAACAGCATACTAAGTGAGGTAACCCAATCTCAAAATATCAGTCATGGTATGCACTCACTAATAAGTGGATATTAGCCTAGAAAATTGGAATGCCCAAAACATAATCCACACACAAATGAGGTCCAAGAAGAACGGAGGTGTGGCCCCTGGTTATGGAAAGACTCAGTGTAGCAGTATAGGGCAAAACCAGAACAGGGAAGTGGGAAGGGGTGGATGGGGAAATATGGGGAGAGAAGAGGGGTGGGAAGCCAGAAAAGGGGAAATCATTTGAAATGTAAATAAAAAAATATATCAAAGAAAAAAACTACCAAAAAAAAAAAAAAGAATACACTTGATGCAGGGAGAACACCTTTTTAGAAAAAAAATATTGTGTGTTCCCTTGGGTGAATTGGCATACAAGACAGGAGGTCCTGGAAACTAGTGCTTCATCTGTGTGAGTCCTCACATCAACTCTCCTGGCACAAATTAATAATTAGCTCAACACTATTCCACTGCAGCATGTAATTCTCTAATTTAAGAGGGATTAAATATGATAACATTTTTAACTGCAAATTTTGTGTGTGTGTTCACTTGGGTATATAAATCTGTATTGGACACTGTTAAGCTAATATGTTGGTCCAAAACTGAAGACACTTACACTGCCTCTCTCAGATTCAGGAGAAAAATGACACAAAATAAACTCTGAATCAAAAATCATATACATACACATATACATGTACATATACATATACTCTTCAAATGTGTGATGATTTTGAAACATGATACTACAGAGAAAATTTTCCACACTATTTCCATACCATATAACAGTCAAAATATGGGAATGTATAATATTTACTAAAGGATACACATGCACACTCATATACAAACAAACATGTCAAATCAAATGAAACATTTGTACTTATATTTTCTTTTTACCTCAATACATCTAATTGTATATATACAATGGTATATATTTGTATATATACATGTATATATATTCAATTATATATATTATATATATTTGGTTCATATATATATATGAACCAAAATTCAGAAGAAATACATAAATCTGAAATCTCCAATTAAAATGTCTGCTAAGTAATTACCTTCCTTGCAAATGGAAATAATGAGGATCATCTCCTATGAAACTAATAACGCTCTTAACATAACATGAAAGACATCCTCAAAATAATTTAACTTTTTATTCACTAGACAGCAGAATCAGGACACATATATGGTCTTTCAAGAAAAACATTCATTTTAGTTTTCTTTACTCTCAAAAATTAAATTTCTCTCACATATACCAACTACACTTGAAAGGCACACTATGAGTATATAAATATATAAATATATATTTATATATATATTCATTTTTCATTCAAATGAGTTGATTACTATCTTTTAAAAACTGTGAGTATTTTCAAGTGTGGACTGAAAGTGAGTTGAATAGAAATAACAAGAAGGATGACAGATTGACAGACAGCCTGGACATTCACCTATTTTGAGCCTGCATCAGTCAGACACTAATTAATGTTTTCTATGCTGGGAGCTTACAGTGACTGATCGGGGTGAAATCCAAATTTACCCTATTATTCTCTTCTAAACATTTCATTTTTTCACAATTTTTGAAGTGGATATTCAGGAATAGTATTTATGGATGAACAGAAAGTTTATCTCCCCAAGGCGAATAAACTGTATCATTGACATCTGTCATCAAAACCATTGACAAACTTATGAGAACATACCTTAAATTATTTAATTGATAATGTCAGTATCAACTTCATACCTTCTAAAATAATATGAAGGCTATGATCATGGGCAGAGGAGAATATATGTGATGTGGTCCCAGAAAACACCTCCATGGTCATAAGTTAGAGTGCAACTTTGTATACTGCTTCATTTAATCACAGCACTTTTCTCTAGTATGTGCAGAATCACCAACCAGGAAGAACTCAGTGCCTGCAGTTTCCCCTGATTAGTAGCTGCTATTAGGAGGGACCAACTAACACCAGAGATAGCCAGATGGTGAGAGGCAAAATAAGAACATTATCAACAGAAAGCAAGGCAGCATGGCAACACAACAGGAAGTCCTAGATACTCCAACCCACTTGAAAAGAAAGATTTGGATTTAAATTCACAGCTCATGATGCTGCTAGAGGACTTCAAGAAGGACATAAATAACTCCCTTAAAGAATTACAGGAAAACATAACCAAATATGTGAAGGAATTGAACAAAACCATCCAGGATATAAAAATGGAAGGAGAAACAATAAAGAAATCACAAAGGGAAACAACTCTGGAGATACAAAACCTAGTAAAGAAATCAGGAGTCATATAAACAAGCATCACCAACAGAATAGAAGAGATAGTAGAGAGAATCTCAGGTGCAGAAGATACAATAGAAAACACTGACACAACATTCAAAGAAAATGCAAAATACAAAAATCTCCTAAACCACAACATTCAGGAAATCCAGGACACAATGAAAAGACCAAACCTAAAGATTATAGGTATAGAAGAGAATGAAGATTTCCAGCTTAAAAGGCCAGTAAATGTCTTCAACAAAACTATAGAAGAAAACTTCCCTAATCTAAAGAAAGAGATACCCATGAACATACAAGAAGCCTGCAGAACTCCAAATAGATTGGACCAGAAGAGAAATTCCTCTTGACACATAATAATCAAAACACCAAATGCACTAAAGAAAGAAATAATATTAAAAGCAGTAAGGGAAAAAGGTCAAGTAACATTTAAAGGCAGACTAATCAGAATTACACCAGACTTCTTGACAGAGACTATGAAAGCCAGAAGAACCTGAAAAGATGTCATACAAACCCTAAGGGAACACAAATGCCAACTCAGGCTGCTATACCCAGAAAAACTTTACCATAGATGGAGAAACCAAGGTATTCCATGACAAAAACAAATTTACAAGTATCTTTCCACAAATCCAGTCCTTCAAAGGATAATGAATGGAAACCTCAAAAAGGAGGGAACTGCACCCTAGAAAAAGAAAGAAAATAATCTTCTTTTAACAAACCAAAAGGAAGAAAGCCACATAAACAAAACTCCACCTCTAATAACAAAAATAACAGGAAGCAACAATCACTTTTCCTTAATATCTCTTAATATCAATTGACTCAATTCTCCAATCAAAAGACATAGACTAACAGACTGGATATGTAAACAGGACCCAACATTTTGCTGCATACAGGAATCCCACTTCAGACACAAAAACAGATACTACCTCAGAATAAAAGGCTAGAAAACAATTTTCCAAGCAAATGTTCCAAAATAGACTTTCAACCTAAAGTAATCAAAAAATGTAAGCAAGGGTACTTCATACTCATCAAAGGAAAAAATCTACCAAGATGAACTCTCAATTCTAAACATCTATGCTCCAAATGTAAGAATACCCACATTCATAACAGAAATTTTACTAAAGTGCACATTGCACCTCACATTATAATAGTGAGAGCCTTCAAGAGCCCACTTTCATCAATGGACAGATCATGGAAACAGAAACTAAACAGAGACAGAGTGAAACTAACAGAATTTAGGAACCAAATGGATTTAACAGATATCTATAGAACATTTTGTCCTAAAACAAAAGAATATACCTTCTTCCCAGCACCTCATGGTACCTTCTCCAAAAGTAACCATATACTCGCCTTGGACACAAAACAGACCGCAACAGATATAAGAAGATTGGAATAATCCCATGCATGTACCCTATCAGATCTCCAGGGACTAAGGCTTGTCCTCAATAACAACAAAAACAAGAGGAAGCCCACATGGAAACTGAACAACATTCTACTCAATGATAACTTGGTCAAGGAAGAAAGAAAGAAAGAAATTAAAGACATTTTAGAATTTAATGAAAATGAAGGCACAATATACCCAAATTTATGGGACACAATGAAAACAGTGCTAATAGGAAAACCCATAACTCTGAATGCCTCCAAAAAGAAACTGCAAAGAGCATACATTAGCAGCATGACAGCACATCTGAAGGTTCTAGAACAAAAAGAAGCAAATATACCCAAGAGCAATAGAAGGCAGTAAATAATCAAACACAAGGCTGAAATCAATCAAGTGGAAACAAAAAGAAATATACAAAGAATCAACCAAACTAGGAGCTGGTTATTTGTAAAAACCAACAAGATAGATAAACCCTTGCACAAACTCACCAGCGGTCACAGAGACCATATCCAAATCAACAAAATCAGAAATGAAAAGGGAGACATACAACAGATACTGAGGAAATTCAAAAAATCATCAGATCCTATTACAAAACCTATACTCAAGAAAACTGGAAAATCTAGATGAAATGTATAATTATGTAGAAACATATCAAGTACCAAAGCTAAATCAGGATCAGATAAATTATCTAAACCATCCCAAACCCACTAAAGAAATAGAAGCAGTTATTCATAGTTTCCCAAGGAAAAAAAAAAAAGCCCAGGATCAATCAGATGGGTTTAATGCAGAGTTCTATCAGACCTCCAACAAAGACCTAATACCAATAAACTTCAATGCCATACCAACACCAGGAGAATCTCTTTGACAAGTTCCACAGACTGAGAATTCAACTTCAAAAGAAAGAGGTCTACTGGAACCAGTTGTGGAACTCTCCCCTGGAGCAAACATACTGAGCCCTAGTTCTCATGACAACATTTCTGTTCTGTTCTCTTTCATTCCTTAGTTACAGGTTCCTGGGAGCCTAGACCATGATCATATGCAAGAACAATGGTTATGAAACCATGCCTTGAGATGTGGGTCACTAACATATCTCCAGGTAAATCAATGCTTTACTTTTTAAATCACTTATAAAATTATTATGATAGATGAAAACTTTCCCAATAATAAAATTTCATATGGCTACACCTATGACATTGGAGGTGGGCTTTGTCATATGGTAGAGAAAGCCTTAATTTTAAAGAATTAAAATAGTTTAAATTTATGTGTTGAAGATTTATAAAAAATCAGGCATTAGATGCTAAATAATAATTAACCATATTGGGCAGGAAAGTTAGCTCAGCGGTTGAGAGCACTGAACATATAGATTTATTAACCTGTTCTTGGGAATATGCCATTAGCCTTGGATGACCGCCCTATTGAATACATCCTTTTAGAATTGTTATATTTTAATGATTTATATTAATAATAATGATGTTACCTGCCCTATTTATGATTCACTAAACATGTACTTTAAGAGTTGTAATGTTCAGATGATGTTTGTATTTTACTGTGCCAAATGACTTTTGTTGGTGTTAGTCATTGTTTCACTGGATACGGTTTCTAAGAGTTGCTACATTTGGTTTTTAATATATAAAAACCCCTGCTTGAGAGCTGCAAAATACCCTCAGATTCAAGCTGCCTCTGTGTTTCTGTTTCTCACAGCTGAATCCTTACCCACCTGGACATCGAGGACCCTCATCACAGGGACCCCCATACCCAGCTGGGGTGACCGTGGCACTTCAAACTATTCCACAAAATAGGAACAGCTAAATATCATAATCCTTACTTGCCCCCTCTTCTACCTCCTAGGCCTAAGAAGATGGACAAGAAAAGGACACCCCCTCAGTCCCATATTCTACAAACAGTACAGAAGACTGGAGAACAAGGGAAAAATTTGAAGCTTTTCCAAACTGTAAGCATGGATGATGGAGATCCAGAATGGGAACCAATCTCCTTTAAACTTCTTAAGGAATTAAAAGACAGATAGAATAAAAGAAAGTCATCCAGTGAATGCAGCTGATTCCAACCTTCCTAAGTCTTTCTGATTCTCCTGCCTCACTTACATTTATTTATCTAGTGAGTGTATGTATGCAGATATAGGCATTTCCCAGCTCACAAGTAGAGAACACCTCTGTCCAGTCTAAGGCTTCACAGACAGTGCCTAACCCAGCCATTTCACTGGTCCAATACAGCATTTTTAAGATGCAGAAATAGAGGCTGGAGAAACAGCACAACTGTAGGTTGCTTGCCTAAAGCATGCACAAAGCCCTGGGTTTGGCTTCCAGTACAGGACAGCCAGCCATGAAGATGCAACCTATAATCTCAGCACTCACAGGCAGAGGCAGGAGGGTCAGAAACTGAAGATTATCCTTGAATAGGGAGTTCAAGGCCAGTCTGAGATATATGATCCTCTATTTCCCAACAATAAAAGGCACAGAATATTAACAAAAGCAGAACAAAACAAAACACTATTTCTCTAATGTGTAAGATAAGAGGAGTCTAGTAACTGGTAAGGAATATACTCTATAAAATTACTCTCAAGTCTTGAAAAACTACTACCAAAGAGGGCATTTATACACTCTGAAACACTGTGAACGAGATCAGTACTTACTTAATAATCATTTCTCTTAATATTTGGAACATCCATGTTGTGAGTAGAGGGACAGATATCTTCATGTTTTCTGCCAGTGAAATGTCAATTCCAACAAGGCGTACCTGACAGAGGCGAGAACAACAGGAAACATGGTTAATCTTATTTATTATATATAAGTACACTGTAGCTGTCTTCAGACACTCTAAAAGAGGGAGCCAGATCTCATTATGGATGGTTGTGAACCACCACTTGGTTGCTGGGAATTGAATTCAGGACCTTAGGAAGAGCAGTCAGTGCTCTTAACAGCTGAGCCATCTCTCCAGCCCCCTTTCAACTCTTTCAAAGGCATCTTACTTTCTTTGAAAAAGTTGCAGGGGCACAGAACTGAGATTCGTTAAGTATCCAAAACCTGAACAGTTTGGTGGCATCAAAACTCAACACACTAAGTAACTCAGGACTTCAATTAACAAGAGTCCCCAGAAGTGAAAGCCAAGTCTCTTAGAATTATAAGAACTGGATTGCCTCAACTAAACAAAATGTTTTAGACCACCAGGGCTGGCAGCCCTTCAAAGGAGGTGGGGAGGGAAGAGTTAGCAGTAGAGTGAAGGCGACACCAGCGCCTGGCCAGCAGGTCCAGTCCCCACCACCCTACTCAAGAAGAGCCCACGACCTTCCTGTGCAGGAATGCAGGGTCGGGCGCCTCCCCTGACTCCATCCCAGCTGCCAGGGCATCAGCCAGGCGGCAGGTTCAGGGAAAACTGGGACCCGAGCACACGCAGGCTCCACCTGGCCCTCAGCTTGCCTAGGACCCGCAGCGGCGCCGCCCTGGATCCCGGTTCCGCCCAGCGGGGAAGGGCCCAAGCCCGGGCGGTCCCGAGCTCGCTGCCCTCTAGTTCCCGTGCATCTCGGCTCCTCACCTCGCCCGGACCCCGGCATCACCTCCTGCATTCACAGCCGCCCCCCCAGGCCCGGCCGCAGGACTTCACCTTCAGGCCCACACCATGCATCTTCCCAGGGACCTCCAGTCCCTGGGCTGCAGCACAGCTGGAGTGGTTCAGGAGACTGGGCCAGGTCACCAAGCTTCCAGCACCAGGCTCTCACCACAGCCTGCCATGCCCCGCCCCCAGGCCCCACCCCGACCCTCACAGCCACACTTCTGGGATAGGCCCTGCACTCCACAGGCCCCGCCTCCAGACCTCCCATTGGCTGGAAGCTTGTTGAGGTCCCGCCCCATCAGGTGAAGCTTGCACTGGGAACCCCAAGTGCTGCAGAGTAGAGCACTCTTGATAAACTAAAGATTGTTTAAACTTCCTCTCTCCTAAGTTTGCTTTCTGTATTCTATACTGTGTTTTGAATATGCTGGAAGAAAGACCAAAGGGAATAAAAGGGATGCCTATAGCCCTCTCAGGATCCAGCCCAAATAGGAATAGGAAAAGACAATAGCATCACAGGTTCCATTTAGGCTCACCCTAATCCATATGGGTGAGGAAGAGGAAGAGTCTCAAGATGTTCTCCAAACCACATTATTTTCTTCCTTCCCTCTCTCCATGATTCTGATATTTCTTTTCTTGTATCCACCTAGGGAGCCATTAGTAAAGTGGGAATTTCACAGAGCAGCAGTAAGGTGCCTATAGCCTCAGGGACTTGCTTTCTGTCTTGTTGATGGAATGCCCTGTAGAGAGAGGAGATCCTGTCTGCTGAGAGAACTCTTTTGGGTCTTTAATTACCTTGTGAAAAGTTGAGCAGGGCCCTGTTGATACTCTTCATTTAAGTGGATATGATAAAGTCCATGAATAATACCTTTCTGAGGTAATCCCATTTGGCATTACATCTTTGTGAGAAACCATGGGATCCTCCTCAGGAGGGTGTTGAAAATCTTCCAATGGGGTTCCTGGAATTTCTAACAAGGTTCACAGCAGGACTGACCTCACGGATCAGCAGGCTGCCTGTGGGGAATTGACAAATAGGCTGAACTATGTGGCACAGCCTCCTCATTGTAGACATTGGTTTTACCCTTCTCAATCAAGTGGATGGGCATTAGTTAAGTTTAAGAAATAGTAAAATGGAGTGGTCTGGCTCTTTATGAGAAGGGAAGTTTTATGACATACAGTAATTGGATACTTCAGACTGAAACTTGTGGTGTTCCTCCTGTCACAGCTTATTAAGTACTGACATCTCAGAAGTGATCTACTATGATGGACATTTTTAATTTGTTTTGAGTAAGGGTCTTGCTATGTAGACAAAGCTATCATGAAACTATAAATCCTCCTGTCTCCATATCCAAAGTGGTGGAATTATTATAGGTGTGCACTAATGTCCTGAGGTGAGACCTGGCTCCATTTATGAACCTCAACTGGATTTTTAAAGTTCCAATCCTTGAACTAGTTTGGTGGCTTAGAAGTTAAAACCATTTGCTAACAAATGTGATGCCCCCAGTAAGTCCCTGTACTGGGAAGGAAAGAACAGATGCTACTAACTAGAAGCATGTGTGCAAACACACACACACAAACACACACACACACAAACACACACATAACCACACACAGATGCACACACACAGATGCACACAGACAGAAATTAACAATTTACATAATATTCAGAATATATCATGTTAACTGCATAATGATGACTATATACACATAATTTTTATTTTTGTTTGTTTCTTTGTATTTGTGTGATTATTATATAAAGTTGCCAAATGCCTATGTGTAGTCACAGAAATTTACAAAACTGAGGCAGAAAATTACAAACTGGAGGTACCCCTAGTTAACAAAGAAGATATTCTGCTTGAAAATCACAAGCTGCCGTGAAGCTATTTGTTGTCATCTCTTAATCTGGGGTGTACTGGTGAGTACAGTGAGTGGTTGTGTTTTGATTCTTTCTTGCAGTTTTTAAATCTTAGTTTTAGTTGTTTTATAATAACAATAATTATTATAAATTATTAATAATATTATGAAATTATTATTATTATCATCATCATCATCATTTTATTACTATTTAATCATTTTTTATAGTCTAGACTTTATCCCTCTCCTGGTCTAGCCTCTGATTGTTCTACATCCAATACCTCCTCTTTCCTCCCATCTCCAACAGGGAGATACCCCAATCTCTACCCCACCAGACCTCCCAATTCCCTGGAGCCTCATGTCTCTTTAGGGTTAGGTACATCTTGGCTGACTGAGTGTAGACCTGGTAGTCCTCTGCTGTATATGTCCTCGGGGCCTCATATCAGCTGGTGTAGGCTGCCTGGTTTGTGGCTCAGTGTCTGAGAGAGGTCTGGGGTCCATGTAAGTTGAGACTACAGGTCTTTCAATAGGGTTGCCCTCCTCTTCAGTTTCTTCCAGCTTTTCTCTAGTTCAACCAATGGGGTCTTGAGTCTATTTCCATTGCTTCAGAATAAATATCTGCATCTGACTCTTTCAGCCTCTTGGTGGGCCTTTCAAAGGACACTCATGATAGGCCCCCTTTTGTTGAGCACAACTCAGCATGAGTAATAGTGTTAGGCCTTGCAGACTCCCCTTGGGTGGATCTCAGTTTGGGCTTGTCACTAGACATCCTTTTCTCAGGCTTTTCTCCATTTTTGTCCCTGCATTTCTTTCAGACAGCAACTCTTCTGGGTCAGAATTTTTTACTGTTGGATGGCAACCCCACCCCTCTACTTGATGCCCTCTTTTTCTACTGGAAGTGGGATCCACAAGTTCCCTCCCCTGACTCTAAGGCATTTCATCTAAGGTCTGCCCTTTGACTCCTCAAAGTGGATATTGGCCAAAAAAAATTACAGAATGTAATCCCAAGATAAGGGTTTGTCTATCTTGTTGTTTTTTTTTCAAAGAACCAGCTCCTGGTTTGTTTGATTCTTTGTATAGTTCTTTTTGTTTCTACTTGGCTGATTTCAGCCCTGTGTTTGATTATTTCCTGCTGTCTACTCCTCTTGGGTGTTATTTGCTTCCACAGAAGAAATATTCATTTTGTTTCTTTATTTTATAGGTGCTACTTGTTGTGTTTTCAAGCTATATATATGTTTCCTTGTGGCATTTTTAGGGTTAGAGCCAGGGTAGTGGAGGAAAGGGCTTCAGAATTTCTTATTTATAATTTTCTCATGTAATACATGCTTGATGAAAACATTTTGAAACCAACCTTGGCAACCACTTATTTCCATATGAACTTTTACAATGGTAGAGAAAAGAGGGAATATTATTGCATTTTTCTTGCAATCTGAATTTTCTATATATCTTTCTTCATGTTTTGTATATCTCTGTGTATAAGTAAATCTATAATAAATTAATTGAAATAAATCCAGATAGATATTGGGGCTTTATGCATACTTAAGCCTGAAAATAAAGGCTACTCTGAATTTTAAACAAAACACATAAAGTATAAATAGATAGAATGTGTGTTTCCAGACTAAGCTCTATTATAATGTCAACCCATCATTCAAATATTACTTCCTCAAAAGATTTTGTATCAATTGGCTTGAATATTGGTTGATAAAAGATGGTTAAAATTCACAAGGATTCGGCATTACTATTTTATGTATGTGATTTTCTGCACTGTTTTAAAAATGTGACCTTTATATCCTCAAAGGATAAGAAGACTGAGAAAGAAATTAGGGAAATGACACCCTTCACAATAGCCACAAACAGCATAAAGTATCTTGGGGGGTGACTCTAACCAAACAAGTGAAAGACCTATATGACAAGAGCTTCAGATCTCTGAAGAAGGAAATCAAAGAAGATCTCAGAAAAAGGAAAAATCTTCCATGCTCGTGGATTGGTAGGATTAACATAGTTAAAATGGCCATCTTGCCAAAGGCTATCTACAGATTCAATGCAATCCCCATCAAAATCCCAACCCAGTTCTTCATAGAGCTAGAAAGAGCAATTGTCAAATTCATCTGGAATAACAAAAAACCCGGGATAGCTAAAACTATTCTCAACAGCAAAAGAACTTCAGGGGGATTCAGTATCCCAGACCTCAAACTTTACTACAGAGCAACAGTGATCAAAACTGCATGGTATTGGTACCATGTCAGGCAAGCAGATCAATGGAATAGGATTGAAGACCCAGAAATGAACACACACACATATGGTCTCTTGATCTTTGACAAAGGAGCTGAAAGCATCCAGTGGAAAAAAAATAGTCTTTTCAACAAATGGTGCTGGTTCAATTGGAGGTCAGCATGCAGAAGAATGCGAATTGATCCGTTCTTATCTCCTTGTACTAATGTTTTTTAATAAACATTTTTATGCTTGTAATTGGGGTATAGATGCTCAGAATGAAGACTTCCTCTTGGTGAGCTTTCCCTTTGATGAGTATGAAATGTCCTACTCCATCTCTTTTGATTACTTTAGGTTGAAAGTCTATTTTATACAATATTTTAAATGCTACTCCAGTCTGTTTCTTTTTCCTGTTGGCTTGTAAAACCTTTTACCAGCTCTTTACTCTGAGATAGTATCTACCTTTGATACTTGTCTCTTGTATTCAGCGTAATGATGAATCCTGTTAAAATGCATTTTGTTAACCTCTGTCTTTTCATAAGTGATATGAGTCTCTTGTTGCTGAAATGAGTGACCAATGATTGTTAGTTACTGCTATTTTAATATTGGAGATGGTACTGGGTATGTGTATGAGTCTCTTCTTTTGGGTGTACTGTTAATTCCTTTTGTGTTCTTGACTGTAGTTATCCTCCCTGTCTTGTTTTCCTTACAGTATTCTCTCTCTGTAGGGCTGGATTAGTATTAAGATGTTTAAATTAGATTTTGTTATGGAATATATATGTTTCTCCATTTATGATGATTAGGAGTTTGGGGAGCCTGGCATCTGTAGTCTCTCAGGGTCTACATGACATCTTTTCAGGATCTTCTCTTTTAGAGCCTTTTTGGGAAGTCAGATGTAATACTGACAGCTTGGACTTTAGGTTACTTTGCTTGCAGTTTTTAATGTTCTTTCTCTGTTCTACACAGTTGGTGTTTTTATTATTATTTGGCAGAAGAATTTTCTTTTCAGATCCAATCTACTTGGTGTTCTGCAAGCTTCTTGTAAGTGTGTAGCCATCTATAAATAAAATAGGAAATCAGAAAAGGTAAAAAGAATTATCACAGTGGAAGCCCAAAGGAAGTTACCCCTAGAACCTATGACTCATTGCTACTAACATTTTTATATGAAAAAACCCTGTATAGTACATAGTATACCTGCAAATGGCATAACTGAATTCTACCAAATAAATGTGTTTTGGAAAATCATGATAATTCATCAAGTAGCATAGCTACTAAGAATATAATTAGCGCTGTTTATGAACAGTGCTAGGTTTCATTAAAATGTATCAAAGGAGATATCTACATCATAGAGACAATCACACAAACTCATACATTTCTCTATGTTTTGGTTTATACTCTTTCAGTTCAGTGCATTCCTACATGAAACTGTATTACATGTACATATTATATATGACTTCAAACTTTAATATTAGATGATTTATTGGCAATAGTGTTATTAAAATGTCTTCAAAATTAAACAAAGAATGTTTTTTTATTTTTTTAATATTTTTATTTTCTATATTCTTTGTTTACATTCCAAAAGATTTCCTCTTTCCTGGATCCCACCTCCCCATATGTCCCATAAACCTTCTTTTCTCCATCCCTTCTCCAATCACCTCCTTCCTTTTTCTCTGTCCTTATATTCCCTTCCAATGCTAGATCAATCGTTTCCAGGATCAGGACCCTCTCCATAATTCTTCATGGGAGTCATTTGTTATGCAATTTGTGCCTTGGGTATTCTGGGCTTCTGGGCTAATTAATATCCACTTATCAGAGATTACATTCCATGTGTATTCTTTTGTGATTGGGTTACCTCACTTAGGATGATATTTTCTAGATCAAACCATTTGCCTAAAAAAATTGTGAATTCATTGTTTCTAATTGCTGAGTAGTATTCCATTGTGTAAATATACCACATTTTCTGTATTTGAGAAATACAGAAAGAATGTTTTAAATATACAAGATATTGGGCAGTTACCAGGAAAAAAATATACATAAAATGAACGCATATATAACAGAAGACAGAGAATCTATAAAAACAACCATGTATTTAACATGCACATCTATTGATAAGGAAAAATACAGGCATATTTTTGTTACCATCCAAATGAACTTCAATTTAAAACTGAAAAAAATCATTTTACATTCTTCTAGTGAATGCTGCATGTGTTTTATTAAAGAATTCTTTTATTCTAAACATATGGCGCTGTTTGATATTTCTTAAATCCCTCTTATGCTTTTCCACAAACATACTCAAAAGCTCAAGTTTTGAAGTAGATGTATTATAAGCATTAGGTACAAATTAAGTGTCTAAAATGTTTCATCTTTATTTTTGCAGTGAATAGAATCAGCTTTAGAAACTTAAATGATTTCTTCTAGACAGTTATCATGAGTACTCATGAATTGTGTTCATTTTCCATTTACTTGGACTGGAATATAGCAACTTCATCAAGCACCCAAAGCTTTTCACTGCCTTATGTCTGGATGTTCCTGGTCCAAAAGGATTCGTGTGCCTTATGTCAAAAACTAAACTCCGTGAGGTTTTCTTTCATTGTAAGAATAATGCTAAATATTGAAATGTTTTGACAAAGAGGTCATGTTGAAAACAGTTATTTTAAAGTCAAAAGGAAAAGAATTCATTTCATTATAAAATGACAGCTAAGCATCATATCTAATATGGGGGAAATAAAGTGAAATTTCTTGCACACAGAAATCATGAATAGAGATTTACTTGGTAGAGGCAAAAAATTTTCCATTCTCCATTGCTCTTCTATTCACACACATTCTTTTGTTTCTAATCATCTAAATTTAGACATCATTGAGAAAGCAGAAAGTAGAAACAACACCTTCCCCAGGAACTTGGCTGATTTAGAAGGAAGATTACATCAGTGATTTTTCCTGGGTTCCCAGGTGACACTGGTCCTGTCACCAGTAAAATGGACAACAAATAAATACAAAGGCCATAGGCTAGAAAATCATAATAAAGGCAGATTATGAAGAAACAGTACAGAAAAATCAGATGAAATTGTTGAATTTGATCATGAGGGATATCATAAACTGGGTAAGGTTTCACTTGGGCCCATGAGGAAAGGATAGAATCAGCTATAATTTTGTTGAAGATATTTATTGGCTCTTTACCTTGGGAATCTTTACTCTCTTCTATACCTATTATCCTTAGGCTTTTGTCTTCTCATTGTGTCCTCCTGAATGTTTTAGGTTAGGAGCTTTTTGCATTTTGCATTTTCTTTGATTGTTGGGTCAGGGTTTTCTATGGTATCTTCTTCACCTGAAATTCTCCCTTCTATCTTTTGTATTCTGTTGGTGATCCATGACTCCTGATCTCTTTCCTAGGTTTTCTATCTCCAGGGTTCTCTCCCTTTCTGATTTCTTTGTTGTTTCTATTTCCCTTTTTAGAACCTGGATAATTTTGTTCAATTCCTTCAGCAGTTTGATTGTGTTTTCCTGTCATTCATTAAGGGATTTTTGTATTTCCTCTGTAAGGGCATCTACCTGTTAACCTGTGTAGTGCTGTATTTATTTTTTTATTCGATATTTTTTTATTTACATTTCAAATAATTTCTGTTTTTCTGGCTCCCCACTCCCCGAAAGTCCCATATGACTTCTTCCCTCCCCTTATTGCCCGATCCACCCCTTCCCACTTCCCTGTTCTGGTATTCCCCTATACTGCTGCACTGAGTCTTTCCAGAACCAGGGAGCACTCCTCCGTTCTTCTTGGACATCATTTAATATGTGAATTATGTTTTGGGTATTCCAAGTTTCTAGGCTAATATCAACTTACCAGTGAGTGCATACCATGACCAATCTTTTGAGACTGGGTTGCCTCACTTAGTATGATGTTCTCCAGCTCCATCCATTTGTCTAAGAATTTCATAAATTCATTGTTTCTAATGGCTGAATAGTACTCCACCGTGTAAATATACCACATTTTTTGTATCCATTTCTCTGTTGAGGGACACCTGGGTTTTTTCCAGCTTCTGGCTATTACAAACAGGGCTGCTATGAACATAGTGGAGCATGTGTGCTTATTGCATGCTGGGGAATCCTCTGGGTATATGTCCAGGAGTGGTATAGCAGAGTCCTCCAGAAGTGTCATGCCCAGATTTTTGAGGAACCACCAGATTGATTTCCAAAGTGTTTGTACCATCTTGCAATCCCACCAGGAGGGGTGTTCCTCTTTCTCCACATCCTTGCCAACACATGCAGTCTCCTGAGTTTTTAACCTAAGCCAGACTGACTGGTGTGAGGTGAAATCTCAGTGTTGTTTTGATTTGCATTTCCCTAATGATTAATGATGTTGAACATTTGTTAAGGTGCTTCTCAGCCATCTGAAGTTCTTCATATGAAAATTCTTTGTTTAGCTCTGTACCCCACTTTTTAATTAGGGTTATTTGGTTCTCTGGGTTCTACCTTCTTGAGTTCTTTGTATATATTAGGTATTGGCCCGCTGTCGGGTTTAGGGTTGGTGAAGATCCTTTCCCAGTCTGTTGGTTGACGTTTTTTGTCCTTTTGACAGTGTCCTTTGCCTTAAAGAAACTTTGTAATTTTATGAGGTCCCATTTGTCAATAGCATAAGCTATTGGTGTTCTGTTCAGGAACTTTTCCCCTGTGTCCATGTCCTCAATGGTCTTCCCCAGTTTTTTTTTTTTTTCTATTAGTTTCAGTGTGTAAGGTTTTATGTGGAGACCCTTAATCCACTTGGAGTTGAGCTTAGTATAAGTATATAAGAATGGATCAATTCACATTCTTCTGCATGCTTACCTCCAATTGAACCAGCACCATTTGTTGAAAAGGCTATCTTTTTCCACTGGGTGTTTTCAGTTCCTTTGTGGAAGATCAAGTGACCATAGGTGTGTGGGTCCATTTCTGGGTCTGTATTTCTTTAAGGGAGTTAGTTACTTGTGTCCTTCTTAAAGATCTCTATCATCGGGCTGGAGAGATGGCTCAGTGGTTAAGAGCACCGACTGCTCTTCTGAAGGTCCTGAGCTCAAATCCCAGCAACCACATGGTGGCTCACAACCATCTGTAAGAAGATCTGACACCCTCTTCTGGTGTGTGTAAAGACAACTACAGTGTACTTACATATAATAAATCAATAAATCTTTAAAAAAAAAAGATCTCTATCATCAAGAGATGTGATTTTAAATCAGAGACTTGCTTTTCTGGTTTCAAGTTTACACAGAGTTGTCACAAAGTCTTCAATGAGATGTTTAACAATTGAAAAGGTGGAATCTGAGAGTCTGCAGAGAAGAAAGGGTAACAAAATGTGCATTGAGCTAAACAAATGCAAATTTCAGGTGACATTGCCCCAGGCACAGGTACTAGGAGAGTATGGCAAAAGTGCTGTTGTTGTGAGAGAATGGGAAACTTTAGAAGTTGTGCATTAAAAAACTCCTGAGAAAAGAAAAATGTAAAGAAAGAAAGAAAGAAAGAGTAGCTATGGCAGACTGAGAGATTGTAATCGTTTGAATAGTGTTTGGCTTCATGTGAGAAGGCTAGGCTGACTCCATGACAGGTTTCAAACTGGCAGTTTAGGAGGCTAAGACTAAACAACTGGGCAAGTCCAGGCAAGTCAGGTACAAAAAATCTCAGGCTTCAGGCAGTTTGTCAAAGACTAGAAAGTGCCCAGTTACTTAGCCTGAAGCAAGAACATTGGTTAGGCAAGTTTCCAGACCTCCCCAGTAACAAGTTCCAGCTGCCATGCCTGGTAATGAATGCCTTTAAAGATGGAGTAAGATAGAGGTCACCTATCCTGGAATACATTAATGTGCTTTAAATCTTGCCTGCAAGCTCACTTGGTCATCTATCTTGGTGATGGCGAGACCCCAGCATGCTGAACTTATACAGAATAAGTATACATTTTATACAGAATAACTTATACAGAATAGAGTGCAGGATTTCCTTTTAGGTGAATCATGTACCCTTACAAAAAGAGATGGTAGGTTCTGGATATGTTCTGTAGAGTACCATAGATGATATAGGGAAATAAATAAGAGTATGAGAGAAAATATCATTGATTATTTCATTTTTTCTTTGTTTTGTTCTTCTGATTTTTTTGTTGTTGATATTGTTCTTTATTTGTTTGTTTTTGAGTTTTTAATAGAGAAGACATCCTGGAGATAGATGGATTCTGAGAATAAGTTTGGCCATATTTTGTTGCTATGTAAGAGAACTAAATAACTTTTACTACATTTCTTTTTTTTAGTTGTTACCAATAGTGCCCACCAGGTAGCAGGAATAACACTCAAATTCTTATATTAAATGCAATAACCACTGAAAAGTGCAATGTACATGTTGTCCCCACTAATCCTAAACTGTATGATAATGTGGGCATTCTGCATGTTCCTCTATTTCTATGTTCATGCAACTTCGAATCATCTCTGTGGATAAAAGTACAATATTAAATTCAGCATCTTCATAGTTGGATAAATTTGCAATAAGACTCCACAAACTCTATCTAAAGTTTGGGAGCGAGTTTGCCTCTATTTCCATTGGGTGATAGTCCCTCAGAGGACACTTAGAGTAACTTCCTGTCTGTAAGCATAAAGGAGTATCATTAATAGTATCAGGGCTGGTTATTGACAATGGGATGGGTATCAATTTGGGCCAATCATTGGTTTACCATTCCCTCAGTCTCTATCATTGTCTCTGCGCAATTTGTTGGCAGGACACATTATATTGTAATATAATATAATATATTATAATATATTATATTATTATGCTCACTGTTATGGCTATTATTAACAAAGGTGCTATGAACGTGGTTGTGCATGTGTCCTTGTGGGATGGTGGAGCATCTTTTAAGTATATTCCAAGGAATGATACAGCTGTGTTTTGAGGTGAGACTATTCCCAGTCCTATGATAAACAGACACATTGATTTCCAGTAAAATATATATACTGTATATGAAACTTGGATTCAACTCTTGTTCAAAAATCAGATTTACTAAAAAAAAAAAAAATAGATGTATTAAATAGCAAGCACATAGCTGGCAGCAATCTTTACTAAGTTTAAATGGTTCAATCCATTTGATTTCATCACCATTTTAAGATGACCCTATAATGTAAGCCAACTAAGGCAATTCGATTTTGAATATAGGAACAAAACCAAGTATTGGAATTATAATGGAGGGTATTTTTGTATTATGATAAGTTCCTAAAGGTATAAAGATATACTCAGGATAACACAAACAGACTTAGGGATATTTTGTCAAAATGCTTATATCTTTGCTAATGATATTAAATATCAGACTTCTAAATTAATGTGAGGAACAATATGTATTTGATATGTAAGGTTGATAAATACCTAAGATCTACTTGGTTAGAAGTATTTGACTTCATTCTGTATATATACCACATTTTTTGCATCCATTCTTCTGCTGAGGGACATCATACTAAGTGAGGTAACCCAGTCTCAAAAGATCAATCATGGTATGCACTCACTAATAAGTGGATGTTAGCCTGGAAAACTGGAATACACAAAACATAATCCACACATCAAATGAGGTACAAGAAGAATGGAGGAGTTGCCCCTGGTTCTGGAAAGACTCAGTGTAGCAGTATAAAGCAAAACCAGAACAGGGAAGTGGGAAGAGGTGGGTGGGAGAACAGGGGGAGGGAAGGGGGCTTATGTGACTTTCAGGGAGTGGGGGACCAAAAAATGGGAAATCATTTGAAATGTAAAGAAAAAATATATCGACTAAAATAAAAAAATAAAAAAAAGAAGTATTTGACTTAAAAATAGATGTCTGTATGATTTGTTTGCTAACTTTACTGAGCTTTAGCTGTTTGGGTAAACTGAATTATACAAGAAAGTATGATGTTCTATAATGTTGCACTGTAAAAAGGATCAAGAAAAATTTCCAGGCCCTCTATGCAGCATATCTATAGTTAAACATTATATTTTAATGGCAAAAGATCTCCAGTTTAAATCTTCAACTCAAAATTATAAAGCTCAAGTTGAACAGGGATAAAATTATCAACTCTTACTCTTATGAATGCCACTAATTTGTAAACTGTTATGTCATTCCTATGAATGAGAAACTTTATTTAGCTTCCTGTATGTGTCTTCAAGGTTAATCCTAAAACTGGTAATTAAAACAAGTAAAGTTTACTTAAAATGGGGGTTACTTAATACATGATCCTCCATCTCTTCAGAGATTTAATTGACCAATGGGCATGATAACAGTGTACCTGGACTTTGGTAACCACTAGACTGAACTGTGCACAAGCTTCTCTCTCCAGCAGGGTTTGTCAAGACTGTGGACACTTGTTGACATTGCCTTTTCAAATAAGTTCAGTTTTCCCTAGTGTGTTCTCTCTACAGGAAACTCTCTTAGACCTTCTGGTTCTGGGAGCTGAAAGTCCATGCTGCCTTGAGCAGGAACAGAAAACTTAATGCTTTCCTGTAGGACAGCCAAAGGCTGGCCAAGGAAGCCATCTTGTTGACCATGGAAACCAGGACAAATATCTAGGTAGCCTGCAAGTCTTTGTAATTTTTGTGAAAACAGAGACCATTTGGATAATACTTCCTGCTATTCTTTTCAGAATTTTGAGCATATGGACTTATGAACTGTAGCTTCAACAGGGCAAACACATAAGCTTATTTACCAAGACACTAGCTGCCTTGTTAAGTCATATAATTGGGGCTTCTACCTACAGTTTTCTAGAACTTGTAGGCCCCATGCTGAGAAAGGCAAACACAGTCTACCTTGCAGAACTAGTTCCCTCTTAAAGAGACAAACTCACAAAATAAGTTTCAAAGTAATTATTTTACTATTACTTTATTTAAAGTTGCTGCTTCCTGGTAAATGATTGGATGAAAAGGGTTCAAGCTCAGGTAAGTTGTGAGGGTCTAAAAAGTAGCTTAAGATGTGTAAATACAAATTGTACATTTCTAAGGAAGTAAACGTTTAAATGATTAGTGATGATCTAAAACGTTTTCTAAAGATGTATACATGAAAGGTATAAAAGTGTAGGAAAGTGACTGAAGGTAATATTGTTTCAGATTTCCTCTCCTATCCATGCAATTTTCAGATGAAAACCTCTAAAATTAACAATTTTATTTTCAATGAATAGAGTTCTAATAAACTATTAATGAAGCCCTGGTAAAGAATTCTTTGGGCTTTTAAAATATTGATGTTCTTGTCCTGGAGTACTGGTAGATACTTTTAATCCTGGAAGTGAAGGCAGAGGCAGACAAATCACTTAGATGGAGTCCAGCCTGATCTACATGTGAGTTACTGTATAGGGCTACAAAGTGAGATTCACACACACACACACACACACACACACACACACACACAGATTATTATTATTAGCATCAACAAGTAACTTTTAAAATTTTTAGGATGTCTTCTAAATATAGGCTTAAACATTATTTTATTAAAACTTATTGAATACTTCAGAGAGTTGACATTAATCCATCTAAGATCAATGGATTCCATATAACTATTCTTGTATATTAATAAAATATCTTTCCCTGCCTACTGCCTGTTCCAGAGGGTAGAATTCCATTGTCCTCTTCCTCTCTGACCCCTCCCTTGCTGTCTTATATACTGGAAGTTGTTTCTGAAGAAGCCTGTATTATAATTGTTATTGAGAGTCTTTGAACAAAATGTTTCCCTCTTTATGGACATGGATTATGTCATTCATTTAGCACCATGACAATGGAATGCATCCTATTTAATTGTTCACCAAGCAGTCTCAGCCCTGCAAACAATCACTCTCAATTATAACCGGGGTAAAGTGCTTCTGAAGTGGTTGTTTCATGATTGGCAGCTGATATTCTGGATCCTACACTTAGTTAAAATAGTTATCTTTGTTACATTAGGAAAACCATAAACTGTGAAATCAAGGGAAGGAAATATCTACATTCATCATTTTGGAGCCAAGCATAACTTGATTATAATGACATTCTGAAACCATTTTCCAATTTGTAGTAAATATCTTTGAAATACATCTAAATGTGTTATTATTTCTTTTTTTCCTGAACAGTAAAAATTAGCAAATCTTCATGGAGTGAATAATTCACTAAAATCAGTCAGAGATAAACACCAAAGAGTAAACAGAGCAAATATAATATATCTAAATATCATTTTTCTCCTATGCATGTTATCTTGGCTCTTCATTTTAGGTAACCTGTATGATCATGTTTTTCTATGTGTAATGTCCAAAGTAAGAAAGTAGAGATAATCTATTTTATTTTAATATTATTTCTTATGCTTCAAGTATCTTTCAGTTGATGCAGAAAGAAAACAAGAGACAGATTGGGAGGTTGGTTTAGTGATTAATAGCATTGGCTGTTTGTCTGGAAGACCTTGGTTTGGGCTCCAGCTCTGATAGGATGGCTCAGAACTGCCTCTAACTTCCTGTATTTTCAAGGGACTTGGAAACAATTTTCTAACCTCTGTAGCCAATAGGTATGCACTGCACACACACACACACACACACACACACACACACACAAATATTCATGCAAAATACTTACGCTTACATAACCACGAAATGTAAAAATAGTTTTAATATCTTGACTAAAAATATGCTACAACAATAGTGACAAAAGATGTGGGAGTAACCTAACAATCTGAGTTCAGGCCATGTCATATGAGATGGAACCCCCTGTACATGTTACAGCAGGGATAGAAACATAACCTGGCAATCAGAAGACAAGGAATTCTACAGAGTCACACAGCCCAAAAATCTCACACAAAAATTGTATTGGGAAGGAAAAGCCAGAGGGCTGTGTGGAGAGAATATCTTCTATCTGTATGGATGAGGCACCTGTCAATTAAAGTCTGATGGCCTATAGCTTAGGCACAATGTAGGAGGTGGGGCATACAGGAGGCAGAAAGGATTCTGGGAGAGTGCCAGGTGGAAGATTCGCCTGGGAAAATGTGACAAAACAAGCCCAAGTTATCTGAGCAAAGGTAAACAGATTCCCAGCCGAATATCAATTAAACTAAATCGCTTAATTTTTGTTATAAATAAGTGAGAAATGAGTCTAACTATATGACGAGTGTATTTATAAATATATTTTGAGTTCGAGTCTTCTTCCTGGGGAATGGGGCTGGGAGGAAGACATCTCAAAGTCAGGAGCACAAAGAACACAAGTTACCACTGAACCATCTACATGAATAATTGATTGTTCTTAAAAAATAAAGTAGCAGTTGATGGCTTAAGAAATAAAATAGAGACGGCAAATAGTACTAGATTCAACACACAAATGGCTGACTGGAGATGCAAACACTTCTGAAGAACCCTGACACCCCATTTGAAATTAATTAGTTAAAGCTGACAATCAAGACTGTGCCTAAAGAGGGGTTCCACTAATCAGAGGAGACCCAGTTATCTGAATGAGAGAGCCAGAGACTATAGCTTGTGGCCAAAGAGCAGGAAATTATGCCCAGAGAATAATGGACCTAGCTGATTTCCTCTGAATACGAAACTTGAACTTGAAAAAAGTTAAGAGGAGAAAGGATGCAGAGGCACTCGGACCTGCTGTTCCATACTGTAGAAACTTTGTCAACTAAAACACAAACTAGACTCTCCATGGTCCAATCCTCCCTCCAAGCCTGCCAAGGAACTAAGAAGAGAACATAGGTACAAAACTGATTTCTATGAAATATGCTGTATGCCCACTGCAAATGCACCGATCTCTGTGGGTGTGAAAAGGCAAGGGAAATGAAAAGCTGTGTATTCTGCAGCTAGATAAAGGACACAGGAAAATGCGTCCCACCAGTGACATCTTTGTTGCCAAGGATTTTAAGAAGTGGGGAATAAAACAAGAAGGAGTTTCTTATAGTTTCCAGTGGACATATTCTTGTATGTTCACCCTAAGTGAACACACTTCATTCCTGAAATCTAGTAGCTTTGAAAACTTAAAGGGGAAGAAGGCTGATAGGAAACAGAATACTTCACAAGTAAGTGCTTGTGTGTGTCAGGTTGTCTGTGTGTCTGTGTCTGTGTCTGTGTGTCTCTGAGTGTTAGTTACCTCGCATTTATCTGACAACACCTAATAATAAGTAATGTTACAAATCACCCTTTTCCCTCTGTAATCTTTCAATGGTATGTGCTACCTAGGTTTCATCTGTTACCTCCAGATACACCGAACCTACCCTCTCTGTTTCACATAAATGCTAACCTGAACTGTCATGCTCCCTCTAAAGTTTTTAGGTATCAAGTTAGTATCTCCCTTATCAAACAAACTAGGGCTGTGTGCTGCACTTGGTTCTTTGCTAAAGCATACCCCTAATTCACTACATTTTGCAAAGTTATCACCAAAATCTCACTAAGAAATTTTACTCAGAGCCATACTTCATAACTGAAAGTCTTCTCCCTATTTCCCAAACCCACTGATTTTGAAAGTCTGTCCAATCTTGGTTTTCAGTCTCCTCGCTGTACCTTACTGCCTGGTAGATAATCAATTCTACAACGTATCCACTAGGCCCTTGCGCAAATGTTAAGTGATAACCACTTAACTTATAAGTGTGGCTCATTCCTCACTTAAACCAGTGCCACACCCACCAATGGTCACATGTGTTCTCCCACATTAAATGGAATGTTCCCCACAAATTATCCATTAAAGTTCTTCTTAGACCTTGAAGAATCCAAATTTGATTTGACCTGTTCTTCAGTTTTATTTTCTCTTTCCTCAAGAATACTTAGTCTAGAATCTAATGAGTCTATCCGATGCCTCTGATGTCTGTCCTGGCTCTCCTCACTGGACAGACTGCTCTGGCTGTCTCCACCCTCCCCCACCACACACACCCCCACACAAATACACATTCTGCTTTAGAAGTCTCTGTATTTTCCAGTGACAACTACTATACGAGATCCCCTGATGCTGAGGAGAAAGGGCTCTCCTCCTCCCCAGCTCTCTAAGACACATTAGGTAGGCACTCACTGGCCATCCTTAAATTTTAAGGCAGGTTTTCTATTACTAAGAGCAATAACTCATTTGTTCAGCTTTATTCCTCCAATACACCTACCTCATAGCTTTCTCCATATCAGTAAACCAAAATATATTCAAGAAATAATGCATAAATCTCTTAAAATTCATAGTGGCACAAAAGACAATTATTTTAACTACCTGATTCTCAACATATACCTCTAAGGCAGTAATAGACCAATAACTGCTGTTTTATATAAACTTGGAATGCAAAAAAGTCATTAGCTATGTGAATAGTACTAAAAGTTCAGTAATTAATTCTGTAGTATCTTTCTGCTGAGATGGGTCTCATCAGATGTGCACATGATATCATTTCTTTTCTGACTAAACTTTTTTTTTTTTTTTTTTTTTTTTTTTGGTTTTTTCGAGCCCTGGTTGTCCTGGAACTCACTCCGTAGACCAGGCTGGCCTCGAACTCAGAAATCTGCCTGCTTCAGCCTCCCAAGTGCTGAGATTAAAAGCATGTGCCACCACTGCCCTAAAACTTTTATTTAACCTTACTATTCCCAGATATGCCTAGAACCCAATTCTATGAAGAAATCTTCCAGAGTGAGGGAAATGGACATGTCTCCCCTACAATGTAATTTAAAGTGGTCTTTTTTAACCCCTCAAATTGTTACCCTGTGCTGAAATATAAAGTGTATGAAAATATGAATGCACATCAATAGCTTCCCAAATGAAATTGACTGAGGCTCAAGAACAGGGGCTTGTCTGAACCCCCCCTCCCCTTAACAAGTATCTGAAAATAAGTATTGAGATTGTGATGCATTTGGAAAGAAAGGGATCCACCCATTAAACCATCGAGCAATTAAACAATTGAAATTGGAAGAGATTTCTAATATGCAATGATATAAAAGTAGCTTACAGCCTATTTGGGATGAAGCTCCACCCTTAATCAGCTTTGAATTTGTTTCAAATGAGAGGAAATTAAACTGCAATTTGTGGACCAAATGCAGCCCTGTTGCCTACCAGTTAAATAGTTACTGCAGAAATCATAAATGGACCTGACGTTCACAGAAAAGACCTATCACCCAACCCATCCTTTGTGTTTCAATCAGGCAGGATTTCATGTAGCACGGGCTAACCTCAGTCTTGCTAAAAAGTCAAGAGTAATCTTGAACTTCTAACCCTTCTGTTTCTACCTCTCAAGTGCTAGACTCCTATAGCATGCTCTACCACACTAGTAATATTGTTGACTCTCCAACACAAGGCTCGCATGCTAGGTAGATACTCTACTGACTGACCTACACCCCAAAACTCACTCCCCCAGTATTTAAATCAATGCAGAAATTAGGCCTCCTTACTAAGCAATATCACTTTCATGAATTCATCATTAGGAAGAAAGTATAGAAATCCAAGCAAGGACATTCATACTGCAGTACAATTTTTTATTTTTAAAATAGTCTAATAACCAAGAACTGACTGAATCAATTGTTATACAATAGTACAAGACTAGATTAAAAAGATAGTTTCTCTGTCTATCTCACATCTTACCCTTCCTCTCTTTCTCCTTCTTTCCCATCTTCTACTCTCTCTTAGAAGAGTAGAGTTCAACTCCACTAGAGAACTCCTACAACTGATAAACAACTTCAGCAAAGTGGCAGGTTATAAAATCAACTCAAGCAAATCAGTTGCCTTCCAATACTCAAAGGATAAGCAGGCTGAGAAAGAAATTAGGGAAATTACACTCTTCACAATAGCCACAAACAGTATAAAGTACCTTGGTGTGACTCTGACCAAACAAATGAAAGATCTGTATGACAAGAACTTCAAGACTCTGAAGAAGGAAAATGGAAGAAGACCTCAGAAAATGGAAAAATCTCCCAGGCTCATGGATTGGCAGGATTAATATAGATACAGATTCAACACAATACCCATCAAAATCCCAACTCAGTTCTTCATAGAGTTAGAAAGAGCAATTCTCAAATTTATCTGGAATAACAAAAAACCCAGGATAGCTAAAACTATTCTCAACAACAAAAGAAATTCTGGGGGAATCAGTATCCCTGACCTCAAGCAATACTACAGAGCAATAGTGTTAAAAACTGCATGGTATTGGTACAGTGACAGGCAGGCAGATCAATGGAATAGGATTGAAGATCCAGAAATGAACCCACACACCTATGGCCACTTGATCCTTGACAAAGGAGCTGAAAACATCCAGTGGAAAAAAGATAGCCTTTTCAACAAATGGTGCTGGTTCAACTGGAGGTCAGCATGCAGAAGAATGCAAATTGATCCATCCTATCTCTTTGTACTAAGTTCAACTCCAAATGGATCAAGGACCTCCACATAAAGCCAGACACTGAAGCTAATAGAAAAGAAACTGGGGAAGACCCTTGAGGACATTGGTACAGGAGGAAAGTTCCTCCTTTAGTGTATGCTCTAAAATCAAGAATTGACAAATGGGACCTCATAAAATTACAAAGTTTCTGTAAGGCAAAGGACACCATCAAAAGGACAAATAGGCAACCAACAAATTGGGAAAAGATCTTCACCAACCCTACATCAAATAGAGGGCTAATATCCAATATATACAAAGAACTCAAGAAGTTACCACAGAAAGCCAAATAACCCTATTAAAAAAATGGGGTACAGAGCTAAAACAAAGAATTTTCACCTGAAGAACTTCGGATGTCTGAGAAGCATCTTAAAAATGCTCAACTTCATTAGTCATTAGGAAAATGCAAATTAAAACAACCCTGAGATTTCACCTTACACCAGTCAGAATGGCTAAGATTAAAAATTCAGGAGACAGCAGGTGTTGGCAAGGATGTGGAGAAAAAGGAACACTCCTCCACTGCTGGTGGGGTTGCAAATTGGTACAACCACTCTGGAAATCAGTCTGTCAGTTCCTCAGAAAACTGGGCATGTCACTTCCGGAGGATCCTGCTATACCACTCCTGGGCATATACCCAGAGGATTCCCCAGCATGTAATAAGGATACGTGCTCCAATATGTTCATAGCAGACCTATTTATAATAGCCAGAAGCTGGAAAGAACCCAGGTATCCCTCAACGGAAAAATGGATGCAAAAAATGTGGTATATATACACAATGGAGTACTATTCAGCCATTAGAAATAATGAATTCATGAAATTCTTAGGCAAATGGATAGAGCTGGAGAACATCATACTAAGTGAGGTAACCCAGTCTCAAAAGATTAATCATGGTATGCACTCACTAATAAGTGGATATCATTAGCCTAGAAAATTGGAATACCCAAAACATAATTCACATATCAAATGATGTACAAGAAGACGGAGGAGTGGCCTGGTTCTAGAAAGACTCAGTGAAGCAGTATAGGGCAAAACAAGAACAGGGAAGTGGGAAAGGGTGGTGGAGAACAGAGGGAGGGAAGAGGGCTTATAGGACTTTCAGGGAGTAGGGAGCCAGGAAAGAGGAAATCATTTGAAATATAAATAAAAAATATATCAAATAAAAATAAATAAATAAATAAATAAATAAATAAATAAATAAATAAATAAACAAATTAAAAAAAAAAAAAAGAGTGGGGTTCTAGAAACTAACCCTAGGCATGAGAGTACTTAACACACACACTGAATTTTATTCCCTATCCTGCTAATGAAAGACACATCTATGGCACTCTTGTGTTTTAAGACCACAAAAACATACAACATAAACAGCATAATCATTTAAAGTAGCTCTAATGTTCCAAACTTGAGAGATAGAGATAGAGATAGAGATAGAGATATAGAGATAGAGATAGAGATAGAGATAGAGATAGAGATAGAGATAGAGATAGAGATAGAGATAGGTAGATAGATAGACAGAGAGACAGAGAGAGACAGAGAATGTGCATGTATATAATGAAAAGATGTTAAACAAAAGGTTCATAAAATAACCACATACATGGTGGCACTAATTTTTTTCTCCCTGGTTTTCCTAATTATATTTGTATCTTTGTATCCTTCCTGTCAAAGTCATGTTAAAAAAATTGAGACTATTAAATAGCAAAAGAAATATCTACGATTTAAACCCTTCCTTTAATTCAGAAATTTAGAAGGTATTCAGGTAGTGGTGGAGGTGCACACCTTTAATCCCAGCACTCAGGAGGCAGAGGCAGGCTGATCTCTAAGTTCTAAGCCAGCCAGGGCTACACAGAGAATCCCCGTTGATGTTGAAAAACAACAGCAACAGCAACAGCAAGAAGCCCACACAAGCCAGAACTAAGAATCACAGAAGGGTGCCTTCTTGGGGTGGAGGAGGTGTTCTTGTTGTGGTTTGGTTGAGTAGTGAGTTTAGGGGTTTGTTGTTGTGTTTTAGTTTATTCTTTTTCTTTGTTTTAAAGACTGCAAGTAGCTAAGGCTCACAGAAACCCTGCACATTCATGAACTTGTACCTCTGCTACTTGGGGCAACCTGAACAATGACTAAAGCCCTTCCTTCATAAAGCACACATGGAGTAGACGGGGGAAGAGAGGTTAACAGAATCACTTCTTGATGGGAATATATTAATTCGATCAGTTGCTTGCTTCTGAGTTACTATAAAAGGGTTCATAAAGTACCCAAAAGCCACACACGAGTTTAGAATTATGGTGCTCAGTGACTGACTCCAAGTGAAGAGCAGGAATAGTAAGATTTCTCTCCAGCTTAACTTCCTGCAGCACAAGTCCGCTTCTACACAAGTGGCCTGGTTAGGATTTCAGTAATCACTGAAAATCCAAGCATTATATCACGCATGCAGTAAGAACCTGGCACCATAGGCTATGACCACATGCTGGCAGAATACCGCTAAGGACTAGAAACTGGAACAACACTTGACAAATGAGGACTATGACAGCAGCCACACAGCTCTCCAGTTCTGTGCCACACATCACAGCCCGCTTTCCTAAGCCCCACACTATGAGACTTAGTCAAGCCTCAGAAAGAGTCCATGCTTTCCCAGTCAGAGCAATATCCCAGATATAGTCAGCTGGTACGCGTATGGGTCCTCCCTGTATTCACAGGAGAGAAATCGTGTTTCTAATAAAGTACCATATAAAACCCCAATGTAAATTTATCAGGTTAGAAACTTGAAATCCATGTGTTACAAAGAGAACACAAAATTATGTCAATTACTTTTACTGACAATTTATTCAATGTAGTATGTTTTCCTCTTACCTTTATCCATCCATACATGCACATAGAGGATTGGAGAGTTTCAATCTTTTTAAACTGAAGAAGAGTCTGTATATATTCAGACACAATTAAGTAAAGAACTATGACCTGGTTTTTCAGCCTTCTTCCATACTAAAATTATGTTACTACTATAGATCATCTAAATCTGCATACCTTGAAATTAAACATACAAAAAGTTGTACAATGAAAAAAGTTGCTATTCTTAGGTATTTTCTCTTGCAGAGCAGCTTCCTCTATTAATATTACAGTGATATCACTCAAGTCAAATAAATGTCTCAATTCTCAGGCCCCATGACCTGAAGTACAGAGGAATGAAGGTACTGTTTTTCTATAACCACGTCTTCATGCACCAAGACAGAGGTCTAATAGACAGGATTCAATAGTTCTCATCCCATATATAACTACTCCGACTTATGAGTTCCTTGAATCACACCCCTTTGAAATTTGCCGTCAAAGTGTCAGAGTAGGAGAGGAAAAATTTCAAGGAGGGCTCTAGGTGGAATGTATGGCTCTGGGAAGGTGAAATGGGACAGATGTTGTGAGTGGACTAAGGGCATGTGTGGATGGGAGTAGGAGATCCCGTGAGGGAGAGAACAGCAGAGGGAGACAGTACAGAAAGACATGAATGGAACTTGGGGTACTTGGTGGGTGGCTATATAGAAACCTGGTGCAGTGGAAAATTTCCACAACTTATAAGGATGACCCTAGGAAGAACTCCTTGTTATGAAGGCTACAAAGCCTGATCTGGCTAACTTCTGTAAGCAGGCAGGGCGTCCAGTGGTGAGACTAGCCTACTACAGGACACCAGCCCAGCCACATAACTTTTGACCTACAACCTTTCCTGTCTGCAAGATGTATTGGTGCAATAGTGGTTCAGAACTTATGGGGGTGGCCAAGCAGTGACTGGTCTAATGATGCCCTGCTAAGGCAATGGTCATCAGAGAGGCTTCTTGAACCTGATGAGAGTGGATGGAGACTACATTACCCAGAGCAATCCTGGGGAGGTGTGGGTGGGGTAGTATGTGGTGGGAAGAAGAACTGTGGGGGCCAGAAGAACATGGCCCATAGAACCAACTAAGCATGGCTTATAGGGGCTCACAGAGACTGAAGCTATAATCACAGAACTTGAATGGGCCTGTGCTATGTCCTCTGCATATACCTTGTAGTTGTTTAGCTTGGGGTTTTTGTAGGAATCTTAACAGTGGGAGTAGGGGTGTTTGTCTCTCTTTTGTCTGCTCTTGGGACCCTTTTCCTCCTACTGAGTTGCTTTGTCCAGCATTGATATAAGTGTTTGTGCCTGGTCTTATTGCAACTTGTTATGCCATGTTTGGCTGATATCCCTGGGAGGCCTGTTCTTTTCTGAAGGGTAATGGAGGAGCAGTGGATCTAGGGGAGAGGAGCTGGGAGGAACAGAGGGCGGGGAAGAACAATATGAAAGAAGAATAAAGAAAAAAGAAAAACAGGGAACATTCAAAAAAGTAAAAATAATTTCCAGAAGGGTCAGGTGATTTCTACAACTGACTTGTTCCAGCTTTTAAAATACCTAGCACAAATAAGAAATGTCTAAAATTCAAGCAAATGGTTAAAACTGGTGGTCCAAGGATAAACAAATGCAACAGAATTTGTCACAGAGGGCATCACAGAAAGAATGAGACCATTTTGGACCTCCATGACCTAGTCACACTGTCCTCCACTTTCCTACAAGTGGAATGAAGACATGTGAATGTTTTCCTCAAAGCTTTCCCCATTACTCCATCGTTTCTAAACAGTCAAGCTTCCCTAGAGACCAAAGCTACCAAACAACTCAAGGACCTACAGGTTATGAAGGCCCTACAAAAAGCTACAACCTACAGAGTATATTCTTTTTTTTTTACCTTCCTCAAGGTCAATATCCTTTCTACATCATAGACTCAAAGATGAAATCAGTAGTAGAAGGCTCTCCTAACAAATGATCCTGGTTTCAATCTCAGTCACTGAATGGATACATGACTGAAAAAATTAGTGAATTAATTTATTTCCTCAAAAAGTTGTGTGCTGGGAATCTGTAATCCTAGGATTCAAGAGGCTAAGACAGAAGAGTTTGAGTTTGAGACCTTCTGGGCAATAGCATGAGACCCTGTCCAAAATCATAGGCTCAGACAGACTGTATGCAAAGAAAGGACAGCACTCAGGTGTCTCATTCGAGGTCATGTGATGTGGGAGGCTCCTGAATGACATCACAGCAGAAGCATCTGCACTCAGGACCAGACAATTAACCTAGAAAGTTCTCGACATGATTATGGATGGCAAAAGGGACAAGGACATGCTCAAAGGACATAATGCTGATTTGTTTTTAAAAAATGAAATTTGACTTGGGGGAAAAAACACCCTGGCTTGGCTGAAATGTTCTTATTAGAGAGATTTAATATTGGAGTGATTTTACTCTTTCCTTCTTGGAAAATAAGAGGAAACTTTTAATAAATCAGATTGGAAAAGATTGTGGAGAAATACAACATAATAATAAAAATTATTTTGTATAATTTTCATAATAAAAAAAGCTTCCACGATCAGGATTATCAACTGTATTTCCAGATAAAATAAATATACATGTAAGATTATTTGACAATTTTATTTTCACTTCCTAGAGAAAAAAAAACCAACTTTAAAACTGGTTATAGGAAATAATAAAAAAGAAAGAAAGAAAGCAAATACCAGAAACATTCTTTTTAAAAACCCCATTTTAAAATCCCCAACTGGGAACCAGAGTTACCCAAACTCCAGTAACACCTGAGCAACAACTGACTATGCAGAGTGAAAGGAGACAAGTCTGTGGGCATCACCATGAGCTTAGGGAAGACATTTCGTTTATGAATATGTCTTAAATCTGAAGCATCAGTCTACATATAAATCCTGATTTTGTTGTAAAGTTGATTGCTTGCTGGTTTAAGACTTCCCATAAACAATGTCAATATATCTGTTTAAAAAGAACAAACCATCATACAATCACCACTAATCGGATTAAACTCTGGAGGTCTATTTTGACAAAATCATTTTATAAAAATGTATAAATCATGCCCTTAAAATTCTACATAAATAGAGCACACTGGCTTACTCGGGCCTCATTTTTTTTTGTACAATATTCATGTTAAATTTCTGTTATACTCTGGAACTGTCTTAACACTGGAAATAGAAAGGAAACAAGCAGTTCAAACTACAGCTCAAATTATGTCTTCTCTTAAGATAGAGTTTTCCTCTTCACAGGGGATCGATTAGAAACACAAATGCTTTACAAAGGTAGAGTGCAAGAGAAAACTGTTCCATCAGTGCACATTTTAATCTCTTACAAATGAACCTGAATCAGATCATGAAACAGTCCAGAGTGTTATTTGTAATGTACACAATTACAAGTGAAGTCAAACTGTTTGAAATGATAAAGAAGGTTGAGGTACTCCTTGTGAGGGACATAGGAGGGGCAGTGCAAACTCAGAGGTATCCTAAACCTGAGGCTCCACAAATGGTTTCACAGCACTATTCCTTCTAGAGACCCCAAGCCTGATAACTTCCCTGTTTAAACTGCTCAAATTCTAGAATTCCTGGTTTTAAATCATAATAGAAAAGTCTACCTAGAATTCAATTAGAATGTCTTAGGATAGCCCTTCTAAAAGCCCGAGTGTTGGACGTGGGGGGGGGGGGGGAGGACAACAGTCGAACACATACTTAAATTTGTTTTAACTCAGACCTTCTGTATTCCAAAATTGTATCCTTCTGACTAATATAAACCGCTGTTATAGAGAAGCAGTTATGAGGAGGGGAAAGAGCCCGGGAGAAGGAATGGGGGAGTGGTAATGGTAACAGACAGTACCATGGGCTGCAGAAGCCTCCCAGTCAGTGGTGCAAGGTTAACAGATCAGTCCCCCTGGCCTTCAGGCAGACAGCAAAACAGCCTGGGGAGAAGGGGACAGAGAGGGGGCCAGGGAGAGGGGCCCTGCTTGGGCAGTTTACACAAGGCAGCTCAGCTCCTTTCTGGCCCATCCCTCCTCTCTATTGGCCGGCCTCTCTGTGTGTCTTATCATATTTTCTTCAGCTGCTAATTGTCCGGACTACAAGACTTTAAACAGCCACAGTTTAAGAAAAAAAAGTGAAACCCTTCTAAGTGACCATCACAGCAAATCAGCTTCATGCTGATGGGTAAAATTTTCCAAGGGAAGTGTTCTTCTGATAGTTCCTGAGTCTCCAAGTCACCCCACCCCCAACCCCACCTCTGCCACACACACTCCCCTGGAGGGCTAAATGCACTGTGGCAACAAAACATTCATGCGACTTGGAATTTTAACACAATGCCATTTCCCTAGTTTAACCTGAAAGGAATGCACTAGTCACAACAGACTACATCATCCTGCCATTAAACCCTGCCAAGGAACCACTTTTTGGCCACGCTGGGCCAGCTTTGACGGGAAAGGAGTACACAGACCCACACACTGAGCCTAGAGAGGCAGCATCTGCTTCCTCAGTCTTATCCAGAAACAACCTGCCCTTGAACATGACTCCTGACCTCCTGCATTGTGACTGGCTTGGGAGGCATGTGTCAACCTGGAACTTCTGTACAGCCACACACTGAGCAGGCCATTTGTGGAGCCATCCTTGGGCAGATGCCAGCATCCTCTCTTATTACCACTGCTACCATTCAAGGCTCTGTGGCTTCGCAGAAAGGAGGCTTTCTCCAGGGTTGATAAAGTCGTGAGATGCTGTGGGGCTCGCTTTCCTATTTGTTTTGTACTTTTTTAAAAAACAAACTTCACTTTGCATTCATAATTAGGTTATGATTACTGACACCACCATTTGCTTTGGGGACTACTTATCAAAGGTGCCAGTTCTTTCACATTTAAGTGACATTTAATTTAAACTTACAAAATACAAAACAGAAAAAATTCTGACATCTCCTGACAATTTTAGAAGAAAAATTCAAAGGTGGAGAAATTTCTAAAACATGCAGTTAACCATTTCACATAGCCAAAGCATTATCACAACAAAAGATGTAATTATACTGGATTTAAACTGAATTTCTTGACACATTACTTTGAAAGATTTGAAAGAGAATGCAAGCAATGTAAACAAAAAGCAAAGAAACAAGACAAGGCATGCCTGCGTCTAATGAGAAGTTTAAGTCAAATGTAGTGGGTGCAGCAGAGGCATCCAACCCTAGCAAAGCCCTGAGTTCAATCATCAGCATGGGAGAAATGCATACGCCAATAAGAATAAAATCGTGTTCAACATTTGCCCATGCACACAGGTGCTCATTTCAGGTCTGAGCATGAAAACTAAGATCTCAGACGTCCAAGGCTTCACCAGTGAGCCACATCCCGAAACTTTAAACTTGTTCTAGCCCCAGTGTGCATCCCAGTTTTTAAAAATCACAGCAATGTTACCAGAGGCTATAATTTTGCACATACAAAGCATCATTTTCCCCGAACATTCTTCTTACTACCCCTACCACCATTTTAACCACTGGGGTATGGCTCTCAGAACAAGTTTTTCCTATCTTTCTTTAATTCCCCCTTTGAGCACTCTTGTTGCTGTCTTGGGTAACTTTGTCGCTTTAAATCCTGTTACTTTGTCATCTTCCTCCTTTCTCTTGTAGTTGCAGATCTGAAGGGATGTGAGTCGCCCTTGTTCTGGCCCCACCTTGCATCCAGGTGAGCAGAATTATCCCTGTAGAACGCGCTGTCTATCCTTGGCAATGAAGCCACGCCCCTTTGCAGTAACAAATGAAGAACATCTCACTCCTTTAAAAGAATACCCTCAAATACTAAATGATGATCTCAAATCAACTTAACATGCACATAGAAGACAAAGCCAAATGGTCTACTCTAGTGTAATTTCTGTCTCCTTAGTAGCTGGAATTAGTATAAGCCCTAGTTAAAAGACAGTTTCTCCCCCTTTACACAGACAGTATCGTGCTTTGAAAAGTCATTTTAATCCCTTTGCCGGAGCTAGGCATGCCAAGTCCACAGAGGAGGACAACAATTAACTTCTTTTAAAATGAAAAAAAAAATCATATTGGAAAGGAGGAAAATCAATCCAACAGAAAAGAAAATGTTATATTTACATAAACTATTCCCACTTCAAAATATAAACAGTGAGTCAAACTACCAGCTTAGATTCTATAAAATACAGCAATAAAGACACTTGATTTTTTTCAAGGCATTAGATTTATCCATAAATTCAAATTCTAGTTATGATGTCATCAATTTGAAGCCTACTAAAACTGAAGACAGAGCAATATGAAGCCATAAGATTAAAACTTCAAAAGATCATGTCTGTGTACGCCTCAGTAAGCATACTTTTCTGCTTACATCAAATTAATCAACACAGAGATTCCAATGTGTTTTAGACCAAAAGCTAAAATATATTTCCCTTTACTTACTGGATGCACATGTGTGTTCCCACCAAGCATAGGAGTGACCTGGCCATCAAAGTACAAGTTGTAAGAGTAGTTCCCCTTTACTACAATGTACCCCCTGAGGATTAAACACAGGTCACTAGGCTTGATGGCAAGTGCCTTTATCTGCTGGGCCATCTTACTAGTCCAGGGACCAATATCTAAAGAATGAAAAGGCACCAAGTCTGTGAATCTGTACAAGAGACACCTGTCACTCTCTTCAGTAACACCCACATATAACTTCTGAATTACTCTAGAATTTGGGGCATACCAGTAAATGAAGGGGTAAAAGCCATCTTATTTTCAAACAAGTTTCTGACCAATTTTATTATCTATTTACTACATTACATTTAAGAAAATCAGATTGCTACAAATATCAAAATGAAACTACTTCTTCCTGCAAATGTATTGATGATAAAAGCAAGTGTAATTAGAATAACATGGAACCAGGAAAAAAATAAGTCACATTAAAAGTTCACTCCGCAAGCAGGAAGGAAACCTTGGTGGGTACAGCTCTTGACACACAAACAGGAGGAACCTGAGTTTGGTGTCTCAGCAGGCACATTAAAAAGCTGTACACAGTATGTCAATAAACCTAGCACTGGGAAGGCAGAGAACAGAAAATCCCTGTAGCTTATTGGCCAAACAGTCAAACAGAGTAGGTCAGCTATGGGTTCAATAGAGGAGAGACTTGAGGATAACACTAGATATATGGACCTCTCCCGTTTGCACACACATGCATCTCCTCTCTCTCTCTCTGTCTCTCTCTCTCTCTGTCTCTCTCTCTCTCTCTCTCTCTCTCTCTCTCCCCTTAATGTAAACAGTTTAAAGACATCAAGAAATTTTGTAGAATTGTTTTAGCAAGGACATTAGAAATTATTAAAAACTTAGTAACCACTGCTAATTTCCATTTTGTTCAAATTAGAAGAGTTTACCACATTAAATGACATTTAAAGACTTGAGCCCAGAACTCCAATAGTATCTTTGAATTCTAGAAAACAAAAAAGATGAGATTTTTTTCATGGGTTTCTATACAAAGAGCACACATTAGTTTTCAAACAAACACACATATTGTTGTAATTTCTTTAAGGCTTCACTGGTTAAATACACACACACACACACACACACAGAGAGAGAGAGAGAGAGACAGACAGACAGACAGACAGACAGAGACAGAGAGAGACAGAGACACAAAAAGAGACAGAGAGAGAGAGTGAACAAGTTTTACTCTGGATGTAGGAAAGTCTCAGAGGAAGGGAAAGAGGTCTGGACAAAGAGAAAGGAAAGAAATCTGAAGAGTTGCTGCTGGACAGGACCAGTCAGAAAGAAAGGCAAGCTGTAAAGGACAGTAGAGTTGAGAGCAAGAAAGGTTGAGGGTAGGAGTGGAAGAATCAGGTAGAAAAGGAGGGCGCTGAAATCCAAATGGGTGCCTGGGGAAGGTAGGAGGGACTGAAGCCCCTGATGCTAGCTAGGGTAGAATGGGCAGCTGGCCTGAGATGCTAATTCAGTGCTTTAACAAATCAATGCCACTTGAAAAGTACAATGAGAGCCCTCACTGTGTAGATGTCAAGGGACTGAGAAAATGCATTCTCAAGTATTTCACATTAAGAAGGAATAATGTGTTAATTTATAACTCTTCACCCTATACACTTGGATTATCTATCTGTGTCAGCGATTTGACTTCTTAAATTTATCAAAAACACACGCAAAGGGAGGCTGACTCTGCTTTCACCATTGGGAAAGGGAGGGTTAGGAAAGGCCTGTTCTGGGTACACCACTCTTCCTCCCCCCACCCCCCTTTGGCTCAAGTCTTGGTGAGGATTGCAGGGGAGAGTGGGTTCCTGAAGGAAGATACTGGAAGGAGGAGAGGAGGGGGGAGGGGAAGAGGGGGAGGGGAGGAGCGGGGGAGGGGACAGGAGGAGGGGGAGGAGGGGAGAAGGGGAGGAGGGGAAGAAACTCGTGGTCCAGTTACTAAAGCAACCAAGGAAAGGGCTCTCCCAGTCAGTGGTTGATTGCATTAGGTGCCATCTGTCACAAGTGACACAGAAGAGAATAACTTGAATCAGCAACCTGAGCTGCCATCATCAGAATTTACTTCAGGGGAACCTCCTTAAGTCTCTCAGGACACCCAGAGGAAGAGAAGCTGCTGACAAAAGAGCCCATAATTAGACAGTGCTCTTCGATGCCACCAGAATTCCATAGATGGCGCTTATCAGAACAGATGTGCAGGAAGGAGCAACCTCATCCTGTCTAGTCAGTTTTGAAACAGGGAGGAGAGAATCTACCCAGAAGAGACTTTTATTTCTTAAGGAGAACTTGCTCTATGAAAGACTGAATTCCTGAGATGGATATTATAAATATATATACTGTAACTTGCAATATGACATGGCAGCTTCTGTCCTGACACACAGAAAAACTGTTAGTAATTTATGCTGCCTAAATCCACTTGTTATGTGATTTTTACTTTCTCAAGGTATAATAAGCATTGTCAGTATGCAAAGGTAAGTCTGTTTACAATTTTAAAATAAATGGAAAAGGGTACACTTCATGAAAGTGTTTTAAGATCTTGTCTTCAAAGGTAGGGCAAAAGTGTTGCTACATATTTTCAGAGTTACTACATTGTAACTGCTTTGACTTTTAAGATTTCTACTCACACTGCCCTACACACAGCAGTGTTTGAAGCTACAGGGGTATTTTTATTTGCTATTGTACAACTGCAACAGAAGCAGACTTTCTTTTCTTTTGAGGATATTCATATGCAAATGAATGCTGACAAATGGAAATGAGATGCTACACTTGAAGGACAACCTTCAACTGTTACTAGAAAAAGGTAAAAAGTGTCTCATTCCCTGAAGCTACACACTTTTCCCTTCCACCAAGGGGCACAAAAAGGAAGTGAAGGCCAGTGATGGACTTTCCTCCATCTTCTATTGGCTAAATATCATCTTACAGAGACCAGAGAAAACAAACCTTCTTCTAGGGTCTTTCCTATAACAGTAATGCACAGTTATTTTTAAATGAACACTGATTAGAAAGTAAAAAAAAGTACAAAGCCAGAGATTGTATACCTGAGGGAGCCAAACTATCCTAAGTAATATGCTTGCTTAATTAATTTTTATTTACTTCAAAGGTGGCCAGTAATGATAAATTTCCTAAATCAAGACGGACCAGAGAGTGTATTATATTCCTTTTTCACCAAAATCGTAGGAAATTTGCTACTCTAGACAGCACATGTGCAGTGACGAAGTATCACATACATGTGTGCTAGCATGCATTGTGTGAGAGTGTGTGTGTATGTGGGGGGGGGGGTCCCCTTGCGCAAGCTTTTGAAGAGCCACTGATTAAACAAGATTAGTTAATCTCCAGGATTTTTGTTTTTTTGTTTGTTTGTTTGCATCAATTACCATTCCTGTCTGTCCATCTGAACTACTACCAATTCTTATCATTATGGTACCATAATCCCCTTCTCCTCTTCCCCTCCCCCACCACGCTCACATAAGGGGTTAAAAGACATCTGTACATTGGTGACTTGTCAGTGACATATAATACCCGGGTCCTTCATGCAATCAACTTTTACTTGACATGTATTTGCTCATCACAGGACCCACATTACTACTGGGAAAATGAAGAAAAACCTAAATTAACACTTGACATTCAATATGGTCAAGTCCTTAATTGGCTGGGCTTCCTGAGAAAGCAATTTTCTATTCCCCAAACTGTGCGCGTGTCATGTGTGGAGTGCAGCTCTTGGCCATCACTGCTGTCCCTCGCTCCCTCTAATGAGAGCAGATGAATTAGTGCTATGTGACAGGATTTGAACAGGGCTGCCTCCTCTTCCCCTCCCCCCAATCTTTCTCTTATACCAGTGGCAGTTGTATGGCAAGGGGAAGAGAAATAGTAAAAAAAAAAAAAAAATTAGGGAAACGATGATCATTTTTTAAAATGTACCTTAAATGTCTTGTTGAGTCTGAAACTAACAGGGTCATTTAATTGTGGAGGTGGGGAACGGACTGTTACAAAGATCAGGGGAATTATCTGGATATGCTTAATTTGGGTTGTATTAAGCATGGTTTTTCCATTCCAGGCTAGTTGCAGTATTAGATTGAACGAGCCTAATTAAAATGGAATTTACATCCACTTAAAACATTTTTTAAAGGTCTGGAGAATGGGTCAACTAGGAAAAACAAGCAGTGATTGTAAACATGAGATAAGTATACCTATATACAGAAAATTTCCTTCAACATCCAGGTCACAGAGAATACACAATGCAAACTGTGTCTGTTTTCAAATGTTATCCAGTGCCTGAATTCAGTGCTAGCCATTCTATTTGAAAAACTTTGGCTTCATTCCCTTCATTGTTAAGTTGCTGCAACAAAAATTATCTAACAGAGGGAAAAACATTCTCTTGTGATGTATGTCTAGCTCCGTAAGAGACACCAGACTAGGTGAATGGAACAAAGGCCTGAGAAATCTGTTCTAACCGGGATTCAGAAGTTAATTTAAGGTATTTCCTGAGTCTTCACCCCCTTATTTTGACACTAAAGAAGTAACTTTAAATGTCTACATGACTTGCCCAATGTGATGTGAATAGATGGAATGGAAGCCGACCTGGCTAATCAAACATTTGAGAAAATAATCGGTCTCAAATGTAGATGTATATGTAAAAGTAACGAATGGTGTCACAGGCACCTCAGCGCTTTAGATCTTTACTCACTTTGAGACAAGAGCCAAGGTAAAGATGTCGTCTGTGGATAGAAATTATTTCAGTAGATGTGAACCACAAGGTCAGTTAAAGCATGCAAACCAAAGCTGTTTCACCTGCAGCTCCTCCCAAGTAGACTGATCATGGAATTCTTTGTAAATTCTAGTTATAATTTAAGCATTTTAGAGAGCACATTGCTAAATTTAATGACATAAAAAGATAGATAACAGTTACTTATTATACTATGTATACTATGTATAAAGTAAAAAAAATCTAATGTTGAAAATGTAATTTCTCCATTTGATATTTGTGAGGAATGATTTTTAAAAAATAAGGCTTCTTAAAAATTTTCTTCTTACAAAAAGCAAAGCCTGGAAGACAGAGTATACTAGAAGACAAACTGGAAATAAGTATTTTAAAAATGTGAATTTTCAAGTTTGCTGAAACATCAGAATTTTCAGACACAAGAAAACTTTAAGAAATGAGAATAATTTAAAAGTATTTTCACAAAAGCAAAACAACACACTAGATAAATGCTCTGCATAAATTATCCACCCTGTGGCCAAAGCAATGGTATTTTAATATCATTAAGATTCCTTGAAAAACCGCACTTGAGACAGCTTGTGAATGGGCATTCTATCAGGTGTTTAGAAGAACTAAAGATGACAGTTTAGTATTCTGGGAAAGCCACACAGCCTAATACATCGAGTTAACTGCTACAGTAGCATTGTCATCGCTCAGCAACAAACAGTACATCCGGCCAATAGCTTTAGGGTGACCTTTGCAATGCTGACTACTCCGTCATGTTCCATTTCTGAGATGCAAGGCATAGACTGGAACAGTCTATTAGCTGAGGTAGGAAGGGAAACCCAGGAGGCTCCACAGTGACTCTGCTTTTCCCTAGGAAGAGAGGGGCACACCATGCGATCAGGTTGAGCAGTCCATGGGCTTCCTCTTATCATTAGCCTCTTATAGTGTGAAACATCAACCCAACCTTAACAACTTAACATGTTCTTCTCCACCTCAGCTACAGTCTGTGAAATCCCAACAGGGGTGAGGTAGGAGAGATTGAGGAGTGGGGTGGAGAATGAATTTCAAAGACATGAGTTCCAGGATCAAGAGGTAACGAAAAAGCTGTTCATACTCTCTTAGAACTTTAAACCATTTTTCATGCATGGGTAGTAGCCAACCAATACAAAAAGAACCTGTCTACAGAATTCAAGAGGGCATCAGCAATGGGTTAGGAGAGAGGATTCTGTACAAAACTGAGAAGTTTCAAGTGTCACCTGGTGATAACCAGCCATGAAAAGACATGTTTTGATGAAAAAAAAAAGTTAACTGTGACTGTGGGAAAGTGACATGCTTAAACTTGATAATCTCTTAGGGATGTGCCAGCTTTGAAGCTCATAATAAACATGAAATTGTTCTGTGGAATGTTAAGTATTAATGTAGAAGGTTGGTGCCACTGTCATGCCTACAGAGAAACATGTCAACTTGGAAGTAGGAGCATTATGCTCCAAACAGAAACTGCCCTGTGAATGTATGCACTTTCTGGAGGATTCTACTTTGAACTGTAAGAGAAAGCTGCAACATACCCCTGCCTAGTTAACATAGCTAAATATGACACTATACCTTTCTCAAAAATAAACAAACAAACAAACAAACACATCAGAGAGAGAAAGGATGGCTTTAAACACACTTTAGGTAACGGCAAAACTATTTATCAAATATTCAACACATGTTATTTCAGAAAATCCAGAAATACTGAAAGGGGTGTGTCACTTTCTCTTCCAGTTGTTCCCTTTAATATTCTAAGATTTATTTATTTATTTTATGTATATATGAGTACACCGTCTCTGTCTTCAGACACCCCAGAAGAGGGCATTAGATCCAATTACAGATGGTTGTGAGCCACCATGTGGTTGCTGGGAATTGAACTCATGACCTTCGGGAGAGCAGCCAGTGCCCTTAACCTTTGAGCCATCTCTCCAGCCCCTTTAATAATCTAATATTAAAGTTCTTCCCTCCCCTGTATTACAGATATTTGCTCTAATTCCCGGTTGAAAGGTTTCAGAATGTCCAGTCACAGCTGTGCTGATAGGAACTTGTTGAGCATAGCATCCCACTTTCCCACACACTGACAGAAGCTTCATTACAAGATGTATCTACTCCTGATTCGAGACACGTGGCTGACTAGAAGACTGGAAGCATTCATATCTGCTCTCTGCTCCAATCCATGACTTTTTCTGCAGTTTTGGAAGGGACTTAGGAGCTTGTTGTGTTTCCTACAGAGAAGGTTCCCTTCTGGAAGGTTTCTGACTCTGACAAGATACAGAGATCAACAAGACCCAGGGCAGAACCCTAGGCACACCTTGGTCCCATTTGCAGATCATTTTAACAAGACGCTCTTGTTTCTTGTTCCCACGAAAATCAATAACAGGATGACCTTCAATTTGAAATCCAAACCAATTAATTACCTGTTCTGTTGGAAATGTTGATATCTGATTTGCCTGGAGAATTTCAATTATGAGTAGCTTATTTCTTTTAAAGAGCCCCTTCAAAAAATATAGACTGACATTGAAAGCCTCAGCTTATACAATATAAATGATGTTTTCTTGAAGCAGGGATATACTATTGGCCTTGCACAAATTAGTAGGGGGAAGTTTTCCCCTTGTGGTCCATCTCCTCCTCATGACATCATAATCAATGAGACTGGTAAATTATAGCAATCCCACAAAGATTCAGGGCCTAGATTTCACTGCTGAAGGTGAGGTGAAAAGCTCTTTATACTTGAATTCAGCTTTTTGTTTGTATCAATTACTGACACAAATCACGGAATTCTTTTCAGAATTAGGAATTTTCTATTTCTCTCTAACTCTAAAATTCTTATATCCCTACTTCTAACTCTAAAATTCTTATATCCCTACTTGTATTTAAATAATTATTATTATTTTATTCTGTCCATAAATTTGATTTTTTTTCTTTGAATAGGATCACAAGGAAAAGGCTATACATCAAAATTAACTAAAAGCAGAAATATATTTACTAAACTTATTCATTGTAATTGCAGGGGGGAAATTGAACTCAATTCATGCCAGTGTGGAATTCCCACAATGAATGATCACATGCAATGAAATTATTATCTTCATCCATTAAAATATTATCTAAACCAGAGGTTTCTATCTGGCAGCCAGTGGCTGAATATAGCCTGCAGATGAGTTTTGTTTGGACCACACAGTTTTTTAAATATTTGAATATATTGCCAAGATTTCAAATTCATGAGATTTCACATAAAAACTGTGTTTCTGGCTTCTTATTAAAGAAAGAAAGGAGGTGATCTGGCAACCAGGAGGCCTGCATACTCACCTGGCAACAATTCTCTGGACCACAGAGCTGCCACCTCAGTGGTTAAAGGGATGAGCTTTCTGGTCTACCACAGACCCCAGACCATTCTACTAACTTAATATTCATCACCTCCACATGGGCATTTTAGGTAACTATTGACCTTTAAACTTTCATAAGTATTCTAGAAAAGCTTGTAGAAATTGTTGCCAAAAAAAAAAAAAAAGGAAAACAAAGGGAAAAAGAAGAAGTAAGTGTTCTAAAAATAGTTCTTAAAACATATATTTAAATATAGTTCATGAGTTTATATAATGAATGACAATAGATGCAAATTTAACTTCCAAATATAGCTGTTCCAGTTATAAGTAACTCTGAGGCAAAGAAAACTCAATTTCATAAAACAATAATCTAAGTAGTAAATTTTAAATATATAACCTACACTTACATAGTGATGCATCAGACTTTACGTGGGTTTCCGATGAACCCCATTCTTCCTTGCAGCCTAGGAAGGATGCTCAGACAAACTGCTACTCAGCTCTACAAGCATCCTGATCCTTCACTTCTATCCTTCCTTGCTAGAGGTATCATATACACCTAAGTGAAAAATGGACCCTAACTGAAAATAGTATATAACTTTAAGATACAGTTAAAAAAAATCAACATTTAAGATGCACAGAAACCATGACAAACACCAATCTTTACCTGGTCCCACTTTATTGGCAACATCTGACAACACACTTATCTAGTCATTGCTGAGGGTTCAAAAAGTCATGCCATATTTTAAAATAACTATTACTTAAAGCAGATTGCTTTAAATCATGATAAAGTTGCCATGCATTTCTAACCTTTGGCTATTTTTATTCAACTGAAAGCAAGTGCAAATATTTACTTACAGTTCATAACTTGCAATCAACCATAACATCTCAGCATTTAAACCTATCAGTGAATTTCACAAACAAATGTAAATGCCCTACTTATCATTTTATCCAACCATATTAAAAGCAGGTTATCTCTAATTAATTACTGTAGCCAAGAAAATCTTAAATCTCCAAACAGACTTTCTTGAGTATGCTACAATTGGTCATGTATCACAGTATCAAAGTATCAAGACTTAGATCACCTATAGCATACGGGCTTATAATCATGCCACACACTTGAAAGAGTATTTAAATGAGATGTTCCTTTTCTATGAGAAAGGTCTTTCTTTCAATTGTTCTTAAAGAAAGAAATCCTTGGATATACACTAAATATACTTCACAATCAGACTTTAATCCCCAAAATTTTCTTGACTCTGAATAACTCCTATAGCTTGAAACAGTTGACAAAATCCTAATGATCATACTGAATTCCTTAACTCCTAGGTGAATAGGAAAACAGGAAGTATGCTAAGTCTGGGCACCCTGAATGTGGCCTTAGCTGATACACAAATGACAATGATGCATTCCTTATGGGAAACATTCGTCCTAATTTCTATTATGTTTGAAATTTAAGCAATTAGAAACAGACACCTGGAACTCACTTATTAATTTGTCTCTTCCCTCCCCTTTTACACTTCTTTCTACATCATTTCTGAAGATGCCTCTTAAATTGACGCTCTAATATAAAGAGCCTTGAACCAGGGTTCACCATTTTCTTCTTTAAAACACCTTGCTAGAGTGTAGGACTGACCCTATCTCATTTTGTAAGTCTATGGTTTCATTTTTATAAGTATATTTCTTTAATAATTAGTGATTAACAGTAGAAAATTAAAATAATAGTTCTAGAAAAACATTTTCTTCCTCTATTATTCCAAAATAGCTTTATAAAGAAAAGACAAAAGAAAATCCCCCTTGATGCTCAAAGCCTTTAGGTACCCCTAATAACCCTTCAGGCTGACGTCATAATGTATCATAACTACACATACAATGTCCCAAGCTTGATGGATTTTTATAATGTACTGTTTTAAAAGATGAAAAATAAACACAGACTAATGAATGTTTAATTAATGTTTAATGAAACAGAGAAAAATACTGTTGTCCTTTAACTCCCCCTTTCCTGCCCTTTGTCACTAATTCCTACAAAAGGGTGTCCCAGGGCAGGCTCCAGTTAGGGTAATAGGGACACTCTGCAGACATGCAGAGCAGGCAGGCAAAGGAGCAGCAGGTTATCAGAATCTTCAGAGGCCAGGAGCCATTGCTTTATTAAGAAATTGTATAGAGTAGCTATTTACCCAAAGTCAGAGCAGCCAACTTCTTGCTTTCAACAAAGGAGTGTTTTTAATATAATGAACATCCAGGCTTCCCTGGTCATGAGAGAACCTGGAATATATTATACATGCGGGAATGTGGCCGGGATGCAGGATATGGGATGTGCTTCCTATCAACAGATTAACACTTCATTTCTATTACTGTAATCTCACCACAGGCTGTGAACACTTTCTTTTTCTTATTTGAACAGTGGTTCATGAAAAAACCAAGCTGACAGGCAGGCTGGGTTCATTAAAAGCATGAGGCCTTTATTCCCATCACACATCTCACCTGTAGGAAGCCAGGGCTCTGGTTTCCAGGCTGCTCCTCAACGAGCCCTTCCAGATGCTGGACGACTGACACTCCCTACCCTCCCTTTTACATAACGTACAATAAAGATCACAAATAAAGCAGAAATAAGAAAACTCTTCTCCATCATATACTGCTTAGCACATAACAGCATTGGCAACATATTTTAAGATACACTCCCTCCCATGATTACTTATCAAAGGTCTTCAGGAAAACAAGGCAAGATAGCTGTTAAGGGAAAAAGCACGACATCACAGGTGTGAGCTCACATCTCAATGTGGTGTCTCTTTCTTAGTTTAATTTTTACTTGGAATTTAAAACTTAAAAACATGACAGTTGCTTCTAGAAAATGGCAGTTCTGTGGTTGGTGAAAATGGCCATTCACAAAACAAGAAACAACCACACCAGTTCTCAATCAATGACAGCTGGCTTCATTAAAAAAGCTAGGCTCCTATCTCTGAGGCAAAGCTCTATGTTCACTCACAGCACAGGAGGGAGGAACATGCTTAGGAACACAAAATTACATAATCTAAAGCACCATCCTATCTCTAGTGGGGACGCTTGGCTGTGGTGCTCCTTCTGTTTGTAAACTCATATACTCCTTGCATTTGAGGCAGCTATTAACAAATCCTCAACATTCCCAAAATAAATAATGTAAATGCCTTCAACCAGACAATCTAACAGTCCTACACTGCCTCTTTGTCTACATATCATGTAGTATAAGTGTACAACTGCATGGCAATACTAGATTTGTGACATTTTCTATAAAAAAGCAATAAGACTTTGTCCCTAAAGTCCAGAGAAGGACTTCAGTTTCAGTTCTATCTGAAACTCTATCTTTATATATTAAAAAATGACAAAGAAAAAACAGTATTGCATATTGTCCTAGTAACCTAGCTGAGTCTGCATTAGGTTTGACAGGAAGTCAAAAATCATCATGCTTCCAGGGGTCATCACTGAAGGGAAACTCTGATGAATATAATCATAACGTAATGTCATAGCATCTTACAAAGCAGCAACCCTGATCCACTGCCCTCTAGAACTGGCAGAGGGCATATCTGTGGGCAGTTTTCTGTGCTCAGGCCTACTCAGGTGTCCCACACAGCCATCCTAATGGCATACCTCAGTGATATCTTCCTTGCTTTTAATTGTAATGGAAGGAGAGAAGAAACATTATTAAAACTCTGCTAATGGAGATTCTCATTTTAATATTAGTTTTGTTATTATGTTAAGCCAGCTGAAAGTAATTATTTTGTCAGGTAAAATACTCATTATCCTGAAGTTTTTCTTTTCAAACCCCCAGTTCAGACGCAATGATCATCAAGTGTAAATCCTAAAGAATTGTCTGGAGAACCAATAGCCACCTTAATAAAGTTGAAAAAATCCACAGCAGTCACATACAAGCACACAGGTAAATACCAGAAGTTTTATCTTTCCAATTTACACAAATGTTTTTGTTCTTGATATTTTTAACAATCTCCATGCCTTTTTAAGACAATGAGTTAAATGTATTACATACAAAAACAATGATGAATCCCCACATGTAGGACATATGTTTTAAATATGTTTCTTAATAGTGTGTTTATTCTGGCCCTGCTATCATTTCGATTGTTCCTTTCAAAGTCTGAGCTTTTAGCTGCAGTTGACCTCGGTCACATCTCCTGATAGTCACCCTGTTCTTTATAGCTTTTCCTACTCCTAAGAAGATATTCTTGTGTGGTGTTAAGTCCAAGTATATAAAATGATAAACTAAGACCAGCTTCTAGAGAAAAGAAAGCAAATTTTCTTTGCCTCCATCTTTCTCATACAGGTTAAGGGTCAAACTGAACATCTATCAGTAGCACCTCTGAGTGACAAGACCTAGGTGCACGGCCAACCCTGATTTAAAACACTCACCTGCAGTAAAACAAGGATAGTCCCGTCACCGACATGTTTGTATGTGAGGATAGCATCACATTCCTGAACTTATCAAAATGACAGATTGGCAAAAGGATACCTGATTCAATAGTTGTTACTTTCAAGCACATTTTAATTCCTTTGCATTAGGCAAAAGAGAGGCAGTAAAACTAAGGAAGCAATTGTATAAAGGGAGAAGCGAAGGTAGAAGAGAGAAATGAAGTTTAAGAAAGAGGAATCGGGGAATAAGAACAAACTAACCTTGTACTAAGGCTATTAGGTAAATGTCTATCAGCCAAACAGGCACAGGAGTCATAACTCAACACCCCTCTCTGATCCAAACACTAAAGGTAGCAGCAAAGTAGCATTACAGTTCCTAAGGATGGATAAATAAGATGTCAGCGGTGCTCAAGGGAATTGCATCAGTGGTTTCAATAAGTAACTTCCTACAATTTAACATTATTCTTCCTTTATAGAGAGAAATGAAAAACTGATGGACTTAATTAAAGGAAAACAAAAGGATACTATATTGTTGTTAAAGGATCAATTCTTTTTCTTAATTAGAATGATGATTAATAAGGAGAGAATTTGATTTCTGAACTCCCTGGTTTGAGTGAGGCAACTCCCATTAAGGAGTTGTAGTACTCCCATTAAGGAGGGCTCTGACTGCAGAAGGAGACAACGCTCTCTCATCCCCACACACCATGGCACAAAATGCTGTGCGCTGTGTCCCATCGAGAGGACCCAGTACTCTGCCCTCACCCATGCCAAGTCCAGTCATAAGTGTTACACTGGAAGGTGGAGCGAGCGTACACTATGAAATGTGTGAGGTTTCCGACATGGAAGGTACAAATTAAAAAAAAATCAATACTTTTTTTTCCTATTCTCTAAACTTCCTTTTAAGCCCAGGGAGGGAGACATGGTACAGGAAAGGCTCAGGGGGAACTGTGGGCCGCAGTCACAGCTCCCACACATCTTAGTGATGTAATAGCACATAATCTTTCTTTTTCCAAGGATAATTTTTCCATCCTGTTTCCCTCTGTATTCTTTATCAGTTTGTCTTCTAAGATACTCCTGCTTTTTGTTTTGTTTATACAACAGAACCTAAAGGCTGCTGATCCTGCTCTGCCCCTCTTCCTTTACTTCTCTTAAGCTTATTAGAAGTCAAAGTTCCTCCAAAGGGTATTTGACTCCTCTTGCCTCTAATCCCAGGTGCTTCAGTGGATGAGGGGAACCACGCAAAATGTGGACACCAGCTGCTCTTCTGCAAATAAGAATGGCATCAGCTCTGGCAGATGTGTGTGACATCAATCATTTCCTACGACCCCAAACACTCTTCTGGCCAAAGCCTGGAGAACCGTAGTTAGTGACCAGCAAACATGTGTCATGAAAGACACGAGCATGTCTGCACATGGAACAAAGCCCATGCTTCCACACACATCACATTAGATGCCAAACCTTCCAAAGGAAAGAACTCCTGGGACAGTTATATCCAATGTTCCTTCAATAACAAAGAACAGTGAGTTCTAGAGAAAATGGGTTTCACTGAAAAAGGTATTCCCATGATTCACCAATTCAGTTTTCCTTACTGCACAGAGTTCTCTCTATATACTCTGGGGGAAAGGAGTTCAAACCTAAAACAATTTAACCACCATAGTTCACTTATGAATGCAGGGTAAAGGCAAAGGCAAGTTCCAATTTCCTCTCCATATACTTTATATATATTCCACATTACCAAGTTAGCTATTGACAGGCATTACCTACATGCTAACTGACGACTGACCAGAGCCATGTCCACTGTGTCTCCCTTTAAATAAGTGTGTGCAATGTGTAAGTTGGAAAAGGAGAAACCCTAGGGTTTTGTTTTTCACTGAAGTATGTGACGCCATCTCACTATCTGTAAAGGGCTGTTCCTTTGGAATCAGCTCCTGTGTCACAGCGACCTGGCAAACTTGAATGCTTTCACTATCACTGGAATCCTTGCAATCCTGCCTTGGCTGTGACCCATTCATGTTTGTCCCAACTTCCCAGAGATGTCTTGCTCAGCATCTAATTAGTAAGGGAAGAATCATCATGGCGCTTATCCCTGACATAGGCGTAGGACGCTATGTTGTGGTGGAAGCCTATGTCTGTCCTGTTACATTAATCAATTTCCATAAAGCTACTTGGTTACAGATAACAGAGATATTGAAAGAAGTAATTTCAAAATGATCCAAACTATGCTTAAATTCATTTGAAGTGCTACGTGTTGGAAATAAGCTTTAAATTGGTGAATGAGTTTATTTGCGTGTATACACATCTGAGGATCTATTTGTGCATGTTTCATTACAATAACTCACACGTGGAATATCATACATACAAGGCCTATGCCATTCCCATTTCATTATACAGTATGCAGAGCTGTTAGTGAGGCCTGCATGTTCACACCAAGTTGGAAGTAAAGGCTGACACACAGGGACTCACCTCTTTACCACGATTTCTAATCCAATACTGCTATGACAATTATCCAAATATTCCTACTTGTGTGCTACAGTATTAAAGTGAATGTCAAGGCTTACATTTTAATTTCAATATGTACCCATCATTAACAGTTCAAAATAAAGCACATCATCTCTCAAGTTAGAGGAACTGAGAGGTGGCAGCATGCTAATTCAACAAGCTAAAACTATTTGCCACCAAATATAAACACCTATTTTAACATAAAGGTAAGTTTTGTCAAGTTAATCCTTTTTAAGTAAGCTGTGATTACCCAAATACACCAACTATAAGAAGGAAATACTAAAAAGGAAGAGAGAAAAAATAGAGAGGGAAACCTAGAAATGGATGCTGCCTCACAATGAAAGTCATTTTCAAAGGCCATTAACTATCAACTGCCTTCCTCGTAGCTCTGATTAAATAAGACTATTCATCATATGTAAAAGGGATGCGTCCAGTTTTGAGGAGAAGCTTTAGAATAAAAATATATTGCAAGAACTTCAAAGAACAACCAAGCCACCCACAGTACATATTTTAGATATGCGGCAAACAAGAAATACTATATATGAATCTTTAAAATTGTTAGAGATGTTCAAATTTTTTTTGGAGGGTTAGAAACCAGAAAAGAAAACACACATCATTTCCAGTTTGACTACAAATCCTATGACTGGAACTGTGTTTGTCCTCATGAACTGAAAATACTAAAAGACTACTGGAAGAAAAATTTGTATTGAGCACTCTTGTAAATGATTTCCAAAAATATTATTATATATTTCTTATATATCTTTTAATCATTTCTCAGAAGTGCTAGGTTTTATACTAGTCAAAAAGTTTACTCTGTCATATCTCTGGTGAGCAGATGGTCTGGTAGTAATGTAAATAACTGATATAATTTTTAGCTTTCTCGATTTTGTCCCTCACCTATCTAGGAAATGATTTCTCTGGTGATAACTAACACATCATGCTAATGAGAGAATCTAATACACAACAGAAAAATGTCACTACTAATAATATTTGCATGAAGTTAAATAAAGCAACTGTAAAAGAATGTCAGACAGTTGTTCTTTAATAAGACAGAGTTTCACAATGAAATTATGTTGTTAATTTTGTTACATCATTGGATGAATCCTAAATTACTCCATAATGATGCAAGGCGTCATTTATAATTCTAACTTGGTATCTCACTCTACTCTGAAAAGAGACCTTATTAAGGGATCTGCATTTTATTTGAAACAGGTTAAGTATACCTGAGCAATAATAAAAGGTATAAACACCTCTGGTAATATGGGAAAAGTACACTATCACCATTATCTGTACAGTGTCATTTCTTAAAAAGATTTCAATTAGATCAAACTATACCCGCTCTTAGAGGAAGCTATAAGGATTTTATTTGCTACTTTCTCAAATACACAAACGTACAAATTATGTAGAAAAAACAGCTTTCAAAGTATGATTAAAAAAAAACAAAACAACCTTCCAAAAGCAAGCTCCTTTCTCCTACCACCCCCGTCTGTCTTTTTAACAACACCTTAAGAGAGTATCCTGAGAAAAATAACCTTTGAGGTTTTAAGAGATAAGGAAAAGGAGAAAATGGTTTTGGACATTATCAATTCATAACTGAATCCAGAACTCTCAGTTACAAAAGTCAACAGCTACACCTCTCAAGTATCTTGCTACAAGAAAATATTATTTTTATAAACAAGAATAACAACAACAGATTATATTGATTTTTAGAGGAATAATCTTTGATTTTAGGGAAAATAGTGTAAGGTAGGGAGATGAAGTCAGGAAGTCCCATTTAAAGCTTTAAGGGGAACAGACTTAACTCCACTAAGTCTGAGTCAAATCATTTGCTAATGTTAGATAAAGGAAAGATTTACAGTTAAGGAAATCTAACTTTGTTCAGGGGAAATGCAAGATACAGATTGCTCCATGCCTCTGCCTAGCGTACGTTTAGAAGACACAGACCTAGATTATTCAACTTCAGCGTTCATCAGATTCCCAAGCATACATTTTTCTGTAGCTAACATCATATGTGGTGAGTTCTCTATAGCTCAGTCTTTAAGCATCTTTTACTGGCTCTAGTAGTCAGTTTTGTCCAATGCTTAACAAGATAGTCAAGGAAATATTAATTTTTATTCTACTATAGAAAACTGTGAAAAACTGTAGTTAAAAGATTTCATTCACTCTATGAGCTAAATTTTTACTCAGAGATTAAAATAATCAAGCAGAAAAGCCTCTTTTATCCTAAACAATTATATATATAGAATTGTACATATTTGATTAAATTAGAAAAAAACCTTTTTATCTTTAGCAAAAGGTGGCTTAATGTGGATATTGAAACTATTATTCTTCAAAACTGTTGACTTTTAAGAGAGCATTTCAGGAATCATTCCCTCCCCCCACCCCACCCCCCATGCACACACTCTGTCCCACTCACACTGAACCAGCACTGCTGACCCACTACCCATAAGGAAAACAAAATCATTAGGCATGCACAGCACAGGCTTATATTTAGGCAGATTTTGAATTTAAGACTACACACTCTGAAATGGCATCTTGAAAGAGAAAGAAAAGCACACCTACACATGTAAACATATACTCTTCTTAGATGACTTCCAAAATGCACAAAAGGTAAACATTTAGTAACTATGAAAGTAAATGGGAAGCTAAGCATCACTAACAAGACCAAAACAACAACAACAACAACAACACAAAAAAATAATAACAAACTACAGCTAAATGGTTGATTTACAATACTTTTTAAGTTTGTGATTTTCATCCTTTGTCATAGTGTTCTGTGTCATAATCTGTTCATTAAGCATAAAGGCCTTCCCTGTGTCTATTCTCACAGGCACCAAGGCTCACAGTTCACATACATTCATACAGGTACACAAGCAAACACACAGAAAACACCACGGTGAGCTGATCATACAAGTTTCTCTATGAGGAATTTAAATTATTTTCCTAATTCTGACCTATTTTTATGTAATTTGCTTTAATTTCTTTTAGTCCTAAATGTTTTGCATCACTTAAAGTCTCCTTAGATGCAAATCTACTTGGAAATGGGCTCGTGCCAAAGTAGCAATCTAACACATCTATGTGGTTCAATAGCCATTTATCAATTGATCATTATCTCTATCTGTTTTATTAACTCTTTTTTCACTAGATGGAAAAACCTAAAGCAATCTAACCTTTCACAGCATGCATGTACATACACACAACTCATGGAAAACCCGGATTGGTGATATCTAAATTTTAAAGTGGGGCACAAGTTACTAGATTCTAAGGTTAGTGAAAACACACTGTGTTCCAACCACAAGAGAGCCACCCAGACAGAAAAGTGCTTCAGAAAAACATCTCGAAAAGTGTTCTGCAGAGACAAGCAGCATCTCTGTCAGACAAGAAAGGAACTTTTCAGTGTGGGGGGAAAAAAAAGGATTGCACATAAAGAGTTGCTTACTGGGCTTATTATGTTGATTGCATTTAAATCCCAGCTTACTGGATCAGCAGTTATCAGGGACCCTCTACAGGATGTCAAATACACCTTATTCAAACACATTTCTCCTATCTAAAACTGGCTGATAAAACTGTTTACCAATTAAATGTTCAAGAACCGGGCTTTATGCACTTTCTTTGGCAATTGTTATTTCTAAACTTGTGGCAGTTTACAGCCTTGAAAGGAGTTTTATTTCATTACCAAACATTTTAAAATCTACCCCAAAGTATTCAATTTCCGCGAACTCTTACATACACAAGAGCAGTTGCAATTATTTTAAACGAGTGGGGCAAGACCAATCTTTAAGCAACTGCCATCTACTTAACATCCCAGTATATGTGTTAGTACTACTTTGGTGCTGCATGGAAGATAAACTAACTCTTGCTTTGTATGGGTTTGGGGTAGGCTTCTGAAAAGCAAGTGTCTAGGAGGGAGGCACCAAGGGAACTTCCCTCCCTCACTTGAGCACAGTCCAAGAGGAAAGTTTCTGGGTTGTTTCCCCTTTGCCTCCTCTTACCCTCGCTCCCTCGCGCGGAGCCGGAGAGCCTGCAATTGTGCAAGAGGAGCCGGGCGCGCAGGGCACAAATCACCGAGCGCTTGGTACGGACAGCTGCGGGTGATTAATGATCCGTCCGCTGCTGCCCTGGCGCTCTCCGGGCAGCTCTCCCGGCAGGGCAGCAGCCGAGCTGCGGGCGGCGGCTGAGCGAGAAGTGGCTCTGGGAGAACACAGGGGCTGCGCCGGGTGTGAGTGCACCGTGCCGGGCGGCGGGCGGCTGGCGGCTGGCGGGTGGCAAGCAGAGCTGGCTGCGCCGGGGCCAGGGGAGCACGGGGGAGAGCGAAGGCACCGAGCCACCGAGAGCCGGAACGGAGGCCGAGAGCAAGCCTGAGTGCAGCCTGTCGCCCTTCGGCTTGACCTGGCCGGCAGGGAAGCCTGCACAGCCTCGCTCGGGTCTGAGTCCAGCTGCTCCAGACACCAGAAGTCAAACCCGCTGCTGTGAGGGGCCCGCGCTTTATGACTGTTCAGTTGCAAGACCTACTTCGAGACAGCAGACACTTTGACCAAGTCTTTCACAGTCAGAAAGATACATTTGTTGAGTGGCTTTTTCTCTTTTTCGCAGGAAACAAAGAAATAAATTAAGGCAGGGCTCAGGCTGCACATGGTGAAACTTTGCAACAAATGCCTTTGCTTTCTCTAACTTCGATGTCTTTCCCCCCTTTTCCTTAAAGAGCCCTTGGGGAAGCCATGAAGTAATACTGCACATTCCAGTAACACAGAAATGACAATATATATATATATATTTTTTTAATTTCAAAAACATTTAGAAAGAAAAGTAGCAAGAAGAAAAGGGCACATAACAACTCGAGGTTTCTTTAAAAAAAAATGAAAGAAAAAGTAACTTACCTGTTGGGACATTCTGAATAAGAGGTTAGTATCAGCGTTTTGCCATGTCCCCATGAACCCTGGTTCAGCCGCAGTCGTTCTGGTTCCAAACTGCATGGAGTTGTCAGTACAGGAGTCTCTTAAAGTCAAGTCTCTTGCCCTCTTTGGCTCTCTGTCTCTCTGTGTGTCTCTTTCTCTCACATCCACTTCTGCCTCTTCTGACTGAAAAGTGAAGGTGGATTTTTTGAGCTTCTTGGCAGCCAGTAGCAGGAGTACAGTGTAGGTAAGAAGCTGGCTGAACTGTGCATTTCATTTGGGAAGGAGGCGGTCAGAGCTTCCTTCGCACCTTCTGCACAGATATCCCTATCATTTATGCATAGATTGTGACTCCCCTAGCTTGCCTCTGCTCAGTTTAACAGCTGCCTGTCAGGTGCCTAGGCAGCACTGGAGACCCAACCATCAGCTTCAAACCCTCAGCCACTGCATGTCATTGGACAGCAGAGCTAGGAGTTAACTGCACTGTTCCACTGTCAGGCACCAAATGACACTGTACTAACCCCCCTCCAGATACACAGATAGACACACACTGATGCATACTCCACGGACTGCCATGACCACCATCTACAAGGCCAGGGAAAGCTAGGGCTCTTCCCTGGGAATTTTCGCCAACAATGCTTTCTGCTGTAACATGTTATATCCAGCACCAGTCCTTTCTTTAACACTTGCAAAACTATGACACTTAAATATTTTTAATTAAACTGGAAGCAAGTGAAGTATTCATCTGGAGGAGAACATAAAGTTTGCTCAGTGGCTTTTTAAATATTAGCTGCCACAAGTCACACCATAATGCTGGGGCTATTTATAACCACATATAAACTCATAGGGAAAATAATATACAGAGATTTGACCTTATATTATAAAGGGTGAACAAGCAAAGCTACCAGTTAAACATGGAAGATGTACACTAAACATATGCAAAAATAAATATATATCACTTAATACCCAGGCCATTAATTACCAAATGGAAGGTTAAGTAAAGAGACACTGAAGGAAGAGAAGAAAAATGAATACCTTTTCTTAAAGCTCACATGCAGAATAAAATCCTTTGTTAAAGTTCTCAGGTAAGACATCTACATCAACCTTTTAAATAATAAAAAAAAAAAAAACAGGGTAAAAGATGAAGAAAAAAGAAACCTGTCCTATTTCAGGCAAAAAGTAATGCATATAAAAATGCCATTTTTCATTTAGGACCTCTATGGAAAATTCTATAATGTTTCCCTGCCTGATGAAATATAACCCTGATAGCAGGTCATATTTTTAATTAAACCAGTTTTAAAACAAAACAACCATTTGTTAGATAGTATTTATCTCCCTTATTTATGGAAAAAGCAGAACTGAAAAAAATCCACTGTACATAAACATTGTAACTTCAAAATGGAAAGCTAAATTCATGCCATCTCATAAAAGTAGTCAGCAGGAAAAAGCCATCCTTCCTAAACTTAAAGTGTAAGGAACATTAATCTTCAGCCACTTACAAATACTGAGGACAAATGTAGCACTCTGTTCGCTCCTTCTTAACGAAAGAATAACAATAAACCTTCCTCTCAGAAACAACAAAAGAAACAGAAAAGCGTTTCGATGGCAGCCTGTGTCATTAGTGGACAATGAGAAAAGATGAGCAACCGTACGCTATGTTGACACAAATGTGCCTTCCCTTCTAGAACTGACATCTCCTGAAAGCTTTTCTGTTAAACTTCCCTCCAGTTCACCACCATTAAGCACAAAAAAGTCTCAAAAGAAGCAAATTCTATATATGAAAGGAGACGAACAAGAACCCAAAGAATTGTTGCCTTAAAATATATTAAGTCCACCTGTGGTCAATAAAAATATTCTTTCGAGGGGGAGGGCGGGAAAATTGCCAACAGTGACTGTACCTTTACTGCTATTACCCACTTAACTCCCTCTAAAATTTGCTAGCCTCTTGATTTCTGAAGTGGCACTCAGTGCCTCAGTCAAGCTGCCTGCTCAGCTCCTGACCTTCCCACTAATGGCTGTTATTTGTGGGAGGCTTAAGGACACTGTCAACAGCAAGCTTCCTCCTCGCTCCCCTCAAGCACTGTTGTATCCTCTGCCTGCATGGTCTCTCTGGCCTCTTCTGCTTCCTCTCCCTCTCTCCTAGTCCTTCCCCACTCTCCCTCACTCCCTCTTCCTATTTTTCCAGCCCCACCCCTTTTTCTCAGTTCTGAGATCCTCTTCTTTCCCAGGTATTTCCCCTAACCCCCACACATGCAGGCATGAACGAATGAACGAACACACACACACACACACACACACACACACACCATACCACACCACAACACAAAAATCAACTGGCATGCAGCAGCAAGCACCTGCAGTAATAGACTCTTTCATTAAAACTGTTATTCTGCAAGACTTGAAATTCCCCATGAATTCGGCCATGTCAAAGCCGATATAATTAACTAGAGGCTCAGCAATGGATCAATTACCAGACAAGCAAGTGATAGTGAGATCAATGAAAAATCATCAGCCACATTATCAGTGTTGCAACTCATTAGGGCAAAACTGAGAAATGTGCTCAAAGCGAGCCCAAGCAAGGTGGCATTACAAAACAAAGGGCTAATTTGGAGACCCTGCTGTGAACAATCTGTAACGGAATTAGCCTTTTTCCCCCTAAACTGCACAGCTCCATAACTAAATGTGACAGACTGAGAGAAGCAGTTTATTAAGACACCAACCCCAAGTTTATTTAGTTCATAAACTCTCTCCTAGAAAATCAATACAGTCTGTACAGGGTTATTAGGTTGACTAGCTAATACATCCAAATCTGCTATGCTCAGCCACAGTCCTCTGACAAAATGCTACCCAGAGTATGCAAACCGGTCTCTCTCAGACTGCAAGGTCTAACCGAACAAGTCTGCAGCAAAACTATTACCTAAATATTCCTGCCGTAGCCACGCCTTAAAAACATCAGGATAGCCTCGTAAGAGTCACAAGAAAAATCACAACAATTACACAGTACTGTACCTCCTAGATGGATTTTGTCAAACAAAATTTTAGTTAATTCCTAAAATCAGTTAAAAAAAAAAAAAAGTAAAAGCTTCATTATAACAACAGACACCAGTCCAAAGAGTTAGCTATATATAAACATGCTAAAGTACAAACCTTGAATGTTTATGTTTTGTTTATTATGTTTAAAACCATTTTTTAATAAATTTTAGAAAATAAAATTCTGACTCCTATAGAAATTCCCAAAATATGTTATGTGAACTTGCCATCCATTTCCATGGGGAAATGTAGAACCTTGATGCTTTTCTAGCCAGTAAGAGACTTGAATTGTTTTTTAGAGACTCAGGTCCATGTCTAACAGCAAAACCAAGGCACCAAGACATCTCCTGAGGCTTTCCATTGGCTCAACATTCTGTAGATTACAGAATAACCCTCTGAAATCTTTTGTATCCAAGTTATTTACAAGTAGGCCATGGGGATAAACATCATTTTCACAATTATTGCTTTCTTCCTGATTCAAAGTCATGTACTTCAGATTAGGGGATCACAAATCTGAAAGGTCACGTGACGCTCCTCACAGTCCCTGAGAGTTAGGCTGTGTACACTGAGAGGTCCACCAAGGAGCTCTCAAGGTCCTAAAGAAACTGTAGAACTAGGAGTAACTAACTCTTCTTCATAACACACAGCAGTAACACACACACACACACATACATACAACTCTGAAATACTTTTACAACAGTAACATAAGACCAGGAGACTGGACAAGGTTAGGGTAAGCAGCTCTGGAAATAACTAATGATGTTTTAACACTTACAATGTTTTTATTTATTTATTTATTTATTTATTTATTTATTTATTTATTTATTTAAAAAAAACTGTACTATTAACATGCCATCAGTATACTCAACTGGCTTCAAATTCTAAATCCTAAATGTTAATTTTAAAAAATAGTTTAAATTCAATTTACAGATGCTACAATTACACATTTGTTTTTATCTGGTATTTATCAAACATTTCACCAGTCATGTTTCTAATAATATTTTTTAAAGTTAAGCATATATCCTAACCCTGCACTATCTGCACACTATGGATAGTAATTAAAAGTTGTAATTACCGGAAATGCATACTTTTAAAAACCTTTTTGCACATAACTACACACTGTGCATGTACCCTCAATGAGATCCAATTAGTTACAAAGAATTTGCATTTCAGTTAGTGTAGGATAACAAGACTACAGGGAGGTGCAGTGCAATCCCACCAGCAGAGGAAGGCAGTGTGTTCTTTCCTGTTCGCTCTGTAAGCAGTAATTCCCACAAGTGATTGCTTAGAATGTTACTATCTTTTTAATATTTTGTAGTGAGGTGAATTTGGATCTTTTATTTTCTCAAAAATTACACAGTGATGCAAAAGTTAGTCACAGTTACTGACTACTGACAGGCCAAAGAACGCTCTTTTGCATATACTTTTGGAATAAACTAGTTTATTTATTGTGTTGCTTTTTGTTTGTTTGTTTGTTTATGGGAATATAACCCATCATTTCTTTATATATATTACAATTATTTTTTTTAAAGACAGGGTATCATCATGTAGCCCTGACTGGCCTGGAACTCACTTTATTGACCAGGTTGATTTCGAGAGATCTGCCTGCCTCTGCCTCTCCAGTGCTAGGATTAAGGGTGTGCTCCACCATACCCAACTTTACTTTTCTTCACTGGATTTAATTTCTTCAAAACACAGGGCTTTCTTAAGGTCATTCTGTGACTGGGAACATAGAAGCTATATAAAGGTCGTGGTTCTGTGCTAAGAAACTCAGGCCCTGCACTAAGAAAGCACTTGAAGGCTTTCTTTCTTTCTTTCTTTCTTTCTTTCTTTCTTTCTTTCTTTCTTTCTTTCTTTCTTTCTTTCTCTCTCTCTCTCTCTCTCTCTCTCTCTCTCTCTCTCTCTCTCTCTCTCTTTCAGTTTTTTTTCTTCCCTAGCTAGGACTACAACATAAATCCTGAACAAATATAAAATAAATATATGGCTTGTGCACACAGTTTAAGAAGCATCCGCAGGACTACTGACGGCTTAGAGAACCGCACCTGTGACTCCCTGGACTCAGTTCTCCCGCTGTTAGCAGACTCTGTAATCTGTAATGACAGTGTACTGGCCTTTGCTCTTCCTTCAGTCACAACTTACTTCCAAAGCTTGGTTAAGTACAGAGCTGGGTTAAAGATCAGTGGTTTTTCATGTGACACACGCTGGGATTCATCTAATGGCTTGTCAAGACAAAACTGTCCCTGTTCTTGCCAAAATAATAAAAATGACGCTCCACGTCGCATGACAATCAGCACTTCCTCGTGGTGGGACAGCTCGAGCTTTCTGTAACTCATCTATTTTATAGAAAAAATATTGCTAACTGGCTATCCACTCTCAGTGTACAGAATCAGGTTGCCATCCTCAAATCCCTTTCCTTCTCAGAACTCTACGGCAGCCTGTAAACTAGTCACTAATGACATGCGACCTTAACATATAAAGGAATGCTGAAGCTCAGGTTCTTACTGCATTAAGGCACATAACTTAATATATGCAAATTATGCAGGAGCAGCAGGCTGGTCTCAGTCACAGAGGTGGGGCAGGCAACTGAGGAAATGTCATTTTTCTTGAGAACGAAGTGTAGGACTTGCTTTGCAACATCTGTTGGTCTGTGTGGAATGCTAACAGATGTGTTAAGTGAAAAAAAAAAGGAGAAAGAACTAATGAATGAAAACTCCTCTGAACAGATATTTCCCTCACTTCCATACTCCTAAGGAAGAAGGTTGACAGCCACCCTTTCCCCGAGTGAAGCCTGCTACCCTTTCCCCTTGTGAAGCCTGACACCCCTACTTTATTGTGCCATTTCTTTTTCAGACACAAAGTTAAGGAGGAACAAATTTGGTTCAATATAAAGAATAGAAAAAAAGTAAAGCTAATAATAATTTCAATTTTAAATTTTAAATAATAATTTCAATTTTAAATTTTAATTTCCACTTTTTTGTTTGCTTTATAATTGTATAGTTATCTATGTTTATACAATTTGATGAGAGGACAGTAAAATATTCGTTTCCCTTAACACATATAAACCCAAACATAATGAGTATACAAGCACATCTATGTGCACTCTGTGGAGAAAAGAAGAAATGACATTTAAAAGTACTTCTTAAGATCAAGAGCTGCTTGGCTGATAATGTTGTTCATTTGAAATGTAAATAAGTAAAATAACCAAAAAAGATCATAAAAATAAAAAATGATAAATAAAAGATCAAGGTCTGAATTATCTTTTCGGTTTTGTTTGGTTGTTACAGGTTTTTTTGTTTGTGCTTTGTATCGTTTTGTTTTTGAGACAGGTTTTTTTCCACATAGCTCTGACTGTCCTGGAACTTACTATGTAGCTCAGCCTGGCCTCAACTCGAACTCACAGAGATCTGCCTGCCTCTATGAATTATCTTCCTTAATGTAAAGATACTCATCGTTACAATTAAGATTCACCTAATATTTACACCTAAATCTTTGCTTGCCAACAGATTTCCAATTTCTTTCTTTCCATTTCGATCTCTGTAAGAGATGGACAACTGTGCCTCGATTGCCAATGTTCCCAAACGGTAACATCTGGTAATCATGGGTCCTCATCTTTAAATTTTATGGAACCAGGAAAATTTTTATTTAGCAATTGTTTTTCTTGTTTCAGTTTATTCGGTGACTGAGCTGTATGTAGCAGACTGACATGTATGTAGCAGTCTTTAATTCAGGTTAAAAGGATGACGCATGGGCAAGGGGTACATGGGGGTACATGGTGGTTCAGATTTTAATCCCAGCCCTTGGGAGGCAGAGGCAGGCAGATCTCTGTGAATCCCAGGCCACTTTGATCTCTATAGTGAGTTTCAAAGCAGATAGGAGTGAGATCCTATCCTCAAAAAGATATGTGATTCATGCACACCAACAACTAAATGTAACCAAGTGTCATATGTAAATGATCTAAACTACACAGTCTATTACTCTTTCTATTAAAATCTTTATGGTAAGAATTTAGGTTTAGAGTCCATGAATTAGCTAATTTAAAATTAGCTTAAAGGGTCTTTATGAAAAGGAGAAGAAAAATCTAAATTCATGTTATCATCTTTGATTGGCATCTCAATCCTTCTCCTCCAAGAGTCTGTGTTAGAATTCACTTGTTCCTTCATATTTATAATATTCATATATAACTATATATAAATGCCAGATGGCTTTGACAACCTAGTTGGACATTTCAAAATATAGTAGCTTCAGCTAAAACAGCCGAGGAATAAGACCATTGTTCAATTTTTAAGTAAGAGGACCCAGGCCTTCATTTATAGTCAGTTTTCTGCCAATCCATTATAGACATACTAAATACTCAGATGTGAACTCACAGGAACACCAATCACATCAGTGCACGAGACATATATAATAGCTGCTATGCACTGAGAGAAGAAAATGGTGACCAATACTGACAGAGAAAACCTTATGCAGTAAAAATATATTTATGTGACCAGAAAAGGAACACAAGCCCCTTAAACAGGGTTCAAGCTACTTCAGAGAGTGACATTAACATTCCCCTTAGGAAAATATTACCTAAACGCTTTACCGAAAAGGAGAAAATGCTCCAATTGACACTTGTCTAACTTGCCTGAGATGCTGTGTCTGACACCCTAGTCAGGGCTGAGCGCCGGAATGCACTTCCAGGAAACACTCAAAGGCTATAATCCATGGATGCTAAAAATCGGAAAATGGACAGATGTGGTTAGGTACAGTAAATCAGGTAGCTTACAAAATGCTAAGGAAATGAGAATCCCTTGGAATCAAGATTCACATTTCAAAAAAAGCATCTTCAGTCAGTACAAATCTTATGCCTACAAAAGATCAAACATTTTCCTATTTTGTTTTGATCTAAAAAGTAAAAAAGTGACTTTAATTTTTTTGTGTGTACAAGCAGTGACAAAAGCTGTCTTACTATCACAAGCTTCAGTTGATGTCCTGTGAGAAAAATCTTCTGAAAGAATCAGTGGTATCTTTCCTTAAATGACTATGGGGATAAAAATAAAAAGCAAAAGCAAAAGACAAAAATCCAACAGGCTGGGGCACGGAAGTGCACTGGGGAACTACTTTCATATGACCACGAAAGTTGTGGGATTGTAAAGATAATATTAATGCTTTTATTTACTTCCTTCTAAAAACTGTGGCCTGAGATGCTGGCAGCTCTAGTAAAAATGTCACAGTAATAGTTTAAATTACTGTCAAGAAGGAAGATTGAGATTCACTTCTGCACAAGAAAACCCTGTTACAAGGCTCAATACAAACAAACACACACAAACACACACATACATACATACAAACACATATACAAGTACTCAGAAACACACATACATACATAAATACACACAAACGCACACATACATGCACAAACACATGCACACATACTAACAAACACATATACAAGAACATACACACATATACATACATGCATACATACACAAACATGCACAAGCCCTTACAAACTACTTAGACACAAAAACATGCTTACACACAAAATCATGCATATGCCCACACAAACATACATTTAAGTGAAAAACATTGATGCAAAGAAAATTTGTATGATTTCTGGAGTGTTTTTCAAATTAAAAAAATTTAAATGGGAGAGTGGGGGCCTTTGGTGTAGGACCTCGGCTGGACGCAAGCAGGCAGGAAGCTTTTCACACACAACTGCACTGTCTGTCCATCAGCTGATGTCCTGGTTATGCTCATCTTAGGGAAACTCATTAGTCTGCACGTGTATGTGTGTGTGTGGGGGGGGTGTCTGTGTGTGTGTTACATATGTGTTACATTTCAATTCTCAAAGATTACTACCCTAACACATCCATTTTAAAAACAGTGACAATTAGAATAAATCTTCCCTAGAACTATGTGTAAAAAATGAAAAGTGGAAAAAGGGGATGAAATAAAAGAAGACACTTTATCACAATCAAAATCATTCGAATTATTGCCACAACATTCTACTTCATGCAGTATCTTCAGAGGTTAAAAACTGTTGAGAAGCAAGTAAACACATTCATTTCCTAGCGTGCACATGAGTGTGAAAGACAGTAAGAGGGTGGAACAAAGAATAATTATGTGGGAACAAACCTCAATAGGACAGTTAGAGAATGTGAGCATATTTAAGTGACTTAAATAAGAAAGAACAACATACCTCAAGTTGAGATGGATCAACTCCACAGCATGGGACTTTAAAATGTGCTTGCCAGTCCTGGTCACCAAGCCTGCCTTCTGATTTGTAACTGAGGCAATTTGGAGGTGGGGAGGGCACAAAATGTGCCTGTTGAGAGATTAGAAGAGGAAATTTTATATAGTCTGTAGGCAGTATTTTACAGAAATCCTGGTTGCATCAAGATACTTTATCTTAAAAACTACAGATATAATATACTCCTCTGACCATTCAAACACTTGTAAAAAGAGTTAATTACTAAGGTGTATAACAACCAACAGTTAAATATATGAAGCATAAGAAAACAACAATGAGGAATAACAGAATAGCTCACTGAGGGGTGACAGGACAGGGGAGCCACTCAGGGCTTCTTGAGTGCAAACCTGTGTGCTAAGAAGCCAAACCAGCATTGCACTTAAGATTCTTTCTTTAAGGAGGAACTGGACAGTCATGTGGGTATCTGACACCGGGGCTGCCAGACACAAGTTCTACCACTGAGCCACACTCCAGTCAATACCCCAACTTACTCCATTTTCTTCTACTAATCATCAAGAAAATCATTATAAACCTTTTTACTCACTGTTGAAGAACTATTTATCAAGCTTCACATACCAAGCACAAGAAGCTGTGGGGAACACCAAAATAAGACATGATCCCTGCTCACAGGTTTATAATCTACTACAGAATAAAAGCCATGCGCGAAAACGACCTTACACAAATAGAGATAGTGTTAAGGCAAGCACAGTAGATCCTTATGATTTAGGGAAGGATGCCTTCCCACTGATATGTGAAAGAAGCATCTAAGCAAAGGCTGCCTTTGTTCTAGGCCCTGAGAGACCACCAATATTCCTCTAGAGAAGTGATCTAGTTTCACTAGGGCGCAGGGAGGATGATGGATAAAGCAGTAATAAATGGGAAGATGCGTGGGTAATGAATCTATGGGTAAGAGTCCCACAGTCCACTCAGTTGCTATTCTGTTATCCACCAAGTGATCAGCCAACTCTACAAAAAGACAACCTCAACACAGGGTAAATATTAATATTTTTAAAGAAAGTACATCTGTGACAACACATTAAAACATAACTAAAAGGAAGCTAAGAGATCAATCAGGGAACTATTATAATAAACAGGTAAAATAAGCAGATAAGGCTGATGAAAAAAAAGCAAAATACAAAAGACACTGTGGGAATGAAATTAAAGCTTTAAGAATGACAGACAGGACATGTGTAAGGACATGGGACAGATAGCTCACTGGTTAAGAGCACGCTGCTCTTGTGGAGAGCCCAAGTTAGTTTTCATGTTGGGTGGCTCACAACTGCCTGTAATCTTGTAATTCCAACTCCAGGGGATCCAATGTCTTCTTCCAGCCTCTGTAGGCACTTGCATGGATGTGCGCACACAAGTCCCCCTCCCAAGATGCAGACACATACACACGATTAAACATGTGGTTCACAAGAGCCAGTGTGACACTAGGGATCTGGCTGGCAGCACCTTCTAGAGAAAGGAGAATACAGTTGAGCTCAGTCTGAGGAGCAAAGGAATGTGTGGTTTGGGGCAGGAACAGTAAAATAACCTTGGGGCTTGAAAAGCTAGCAGGGTTTAAAGAAGTGTCCCTAGGAACAGACAGCTTGTTTTCCACTATGGGAGGTTTAAAAAGAAAAATCTAGAGTGAGCGAAGGGCACCAAGACAGTTGAGAGAAGGATATTGAATATCTAAGCCAGAAGGAAAATGATATAAAGGGTCCTAGGAGAGAATGTGGTAAGAACACAAATGAAAAGGTTCTCTGAAGAGAGGAAAAAAATCCCTCAGACACAAAGGAATGATATAGAAATTTTTCCCTGGTAAGAAATTCAGGCATTAAGGCCAGGCAGTGATGGATACCCCTTTAACCCCAGCACTCAGGAGGCAAAGGCAAGTAGATCTCTGAATTTGAAGCTAGCCTGGTCTACAGAGTGAGTTCTAGACAGCCACGGCTGCCCAGAGAAACCCTGTCTCAACCCAACAAAAACAAAGAAATTCAGGAATTGGTGTGTGTGCGTGTGTGTGTGTGTATGTGTGTGTGTGTGTGTGTGTGTGTAAATAGGACCTACTCAGTCTACTCAGTTGCTTGCATATACATGCTTTGAGGACCAGACACTTGGCATTGAATAACCAATTAGAGGGCATCTTCCATAGGGAAGACAACCTCTCTCAGCATCCCTTAGTTGCCTGTAGTTCTTGTCTGAGGTTGGGGTCCCACAGGATTTCCCTCTTCCACTTTCCCCCCCTCATTGTCCTTGTTAGGCCCTGCCATATTGTAACAATTAAAGAATATGAGGCCAGAAACTTGAGAAGGAGCAAGGGTGGGGCCATGGAAGTTGTTAGAGGAAGGAAAGGGAATGGAGAGAAATGATGTAATTATATTTTACTTAAAACAATAATAAATACACTTAATGTTTTTAAAAAGAAACACAGATATTACGACTCCAGTTAAGAGCACAAACTAGAGAACAACTGGAGAAGAGAAAAGGAACAGTCTACTTAAAAAGGCACAATGAAGGTCAGAATCCATGAGCGGTGACCAGAAGACAGGTCAACTGCAGAGAGGGCTGCCCCTGAAAGTACTTAGGAAGTCTCCTCCCAGTCAAGACAATGTTGGCTTTAAGACAACGCATTGGGCTTAGTAGTTAAGAACATGTACAATTTTTTTTTTGCATGGGATCCAAGTTCAGTTCCCAGTACCTACATGAGATGGCTCACACCTGCTGTAACTATAGCTCCAGGGGATTTGATAATCAGGTGCATACATACATACATACATACATACATACATACATACGTATGTACATAGGTGCATTCGTTTTCTCTCTCTCTAAGATTTATCTTTTAAAATTTAAAGAATGTTTTTTTTTAAAGGCGTAGTTAGGAGTTGGAAATACTGACACTGAAATCTGAAATACTGAAAACCAATAAAGGGTTCTGAATGCAGAGAGTAATGCCTTGCTCCAGAACATATAGCCCAGGAAAGAAACAGAACTTTGGGAACTATAGTGGTCACATACATTCCCACACTGATGAGTTCATGTAAAAGAATTAAAATGCCAAGAATACATTTTGGACCAAATTATTTGTTATTTATTCATAAACCTAATTCTAAATATATACAGAGCATTTTTTTTAAAAAAATGGCTGCAAGTTTACTCCTGGCTAAAGAAACTCCACAAAGCAAATAAAAACTGGAAATATTTTGAACTATATCACATATATGATTTGAATTAAGGAGAGAGGAGATGTCTAAGAATATTGCTTCATTAGCAGACATGAGACAAAGCTGAGGAGGTAAGGCCCCCATCCCTTACTGCTAACTCCTACCTCCAGGCCCATGTGATCCTAAGTCACATCAACTCTCTACCCAATTAGTGAGGATTGCATTAAGAGAACTCAGCACTTTTAGTCCAGAATCCCTCTAGAGACCAGGGAAATGATGAGTTCCATCACATGGCCAGTATCAACAGCCACTGAACAAATACCTCAGGGACATGGACAAAGACATTTATCTGCTGTGCTGGCAGCCACTACAACCAGCCTTCCTAACAGAGTCCTTTCTGTAAGGACCGCTGTCTAAGTGACCTGTCATATAGCTTTATAAAATAGCATTAATACTGTGGGCCAAAATGAGATTGATCTTTGAGCTTCGTGGTCTCCTGTTGTCAACAGTGCATTATAAAACCAATACTAAATACTTTATAAACAGGTCTCCCTACAGTGTATTAGAGAAACAGTGCATATTTCATGCTCCATAGTTAGGCAGCCACATATCCATCAGGCTAATAAATTATTTATTAGATACCCCGAAGTGCAATAAGAGTCAATAAACTAACTTCTGAATACTTGTATGCAAATATTTCAATGGAAATTGTAACCTGGATGAGAAAACATTCTCACTAACAATGGCAGATGGAAGACCCTCTCTCAAGTATACCATTAGAAGGGAGCACATATGTTGAGAGAGAGAGAGAGAGAGAGAGAGAGAGAGAGAGAGAGAGAGAGAGAGAGAGAGAAGAAATTCCTGTTTAGAAGATAACTTTTGTTACTGAACTTTAAGCGATACCCAACAGCATACACATTTCTTCTGTTTGTATATACAGGCCTCTGATTCCCCCATCCTCAGGGAAATAATAATTGGTAGAAACATGTCTATCATACCTCAACTCAGATGACAGCTCCTACTAATGCTTTGCTGTTGTGATCTCAAAGAAACTATGCAATGCCTTGAGAGTGTATACAACAAGGTCTGTGATATACATGCAGTAAGGAATGCAGAAGTTATTAACCAAAGATTTAAAGGAACTTTATTTTTTCGTTTCTTTTTTTCTCCCCTTGTATTTTTGGTTAAAGCTGCCAAGCCCTTAGATACAAGTGATGCAGTTCCCAATGCCCAGTCCAACATCACTAGACTAGAATTAATCAATGGTTAATTCTACCATTTCTGAAAGAGGACCTTCTGTTCTAGAATGTATTCCAGCCCTTCAAAGAAAAAATTTCTTCAGCTGGGAGTTATTTCTCAAACTATCAGAGGCGTGGACCTCTGTGTAGTATTGCGGTGCCATGGTTTCACATGCTGGCCACATTAATAGTGAAGAGCAAGCATCTGTAACCCACAGATGTGTGTGCTCCAGTCCCAAAGCACCCGCAGGGCCGGTGCCAATGCAAACCACTCTTCCTGTCCCACATCGGAACCACACTGGTTTTCTTCAGGAGCCAGAGACTCGAGATACAGTTCTGAAAATGGGGTTTTTGGTACTTTCCACTCACGTGATGGGTATGGACTGTCAAGAAGAATACTGTCAGGGTCATTGGCTCTTTTCCTTCTCCCCACCCCACATCAAGTGGATAAGCTAGAAAGGGGAAAGTGAGGGGGGAGTGCAGTGGAGGACAGGCTCAATGAATAGCAGATACATGTATAAAATGTGCGTATATGCACAATGAATATATACAGTGAAAATATTGTTTTCAGAGAAGGAAAAGCAAAAGTTATAGTATTGAAGTATCCTAAAAAGCCCCTGGGAAACAACCTAAACAGATAAACATACAGGGTTTTTTCCCCCACAGTATTTTTATTTTTCTTCCTAATATCTTATAGTTTTATTCCTATAGGCAAGAGTTTTGAAGGTTGAAACACATTTTATGAGGTTTAGGTGAAAAAAGCAGAAATAAAGGAGGAGCATGAGAGAGATGATTTCACATTACTTTCTCAAAAGACACATCCCTGAGTCCTAGGCATCATGAAAGCGGATAGCAAAGCACAGACTGAGACTAACTTCTTTGTATTATTTTTGCTACTACAACCACTACTGCTAAGATGACTCTTCATATTAATGACTTTGGTATGTAGACAAACTATAAAAGATGCAGTCTCTGACCTCAAGTACTTATCGATGTCTGTGGGGATTTACCACTCCTGCTAGATTTACTTTCTTCTTCATACTCTAGCCCAGAGGAAGTGGTCATCACTCAAGACTTGGAGCCTTTCCATGAGTGGGGTTTATATATGGCAAGGAGAAGGGGTATTTGCCCTTGGACACAGATGGTACTAGATCCAAAGCTTAGTGAGTCTGGTTTGCTTGCAGCAAAGAGAAAGACTAAAATTTCTTTTTAAAAAATGACAATGATCTAACTGAGCTTTATTAAAAAAACATAAGTATAAAAGTACACAGTACTCAGTATTTTATCCTATCAAGCACATGTATGCACTGAACTGGTATCATACAGCTATCTCCATATGACTCAGCAGCTTCTGCCATACAGCAGCCCATGTGCCATTTATTCATATTGCATGCCCAGCAGTCAACTGTGTATGTGGTTAGAAGTCCAGCAAGGAGACTTTTTTTAAACATAGGATTGACCATCTGTAGAAGCTTTTACTTACTGGTCAAATCACTTAACCCAAATTTTCTACCTCCAAATGATAATAGTAGAAGTAATTCATAGAATCATTGTGAAAACCAAATACTTTGGTTAGTACAAAAGGTATACCTAGTTTCTAGACATAGATACTCAACAAATATGAATATCTCTCTCTCTCTCTCTCTCTCTCTCTCTCTCTCTCTCTCTCTCTCTCTCACACACACACACACACACACACACACACACATATGCACAGTATGTGTGTGTGTGTATAGATTTCAAACTAGATGGCTTTGGGCATTTTTGTTTGGCCTGTGTTTTAATTAATGGCCAGCATATAAAGTTCACATATAAAGGGTGAGTTAGACAGAGACAAAAGGTAAGTGTTGGGAAACTAAAGGTATAGCATAAATATTCCTTTTCAACAACTGTACACTGGGGTGGAACAGAAGCTACTGTCTTTTTAGCAGGCACCCCTCTCCCACCAGTCTCTTCAACCATCACCTGTTTTCCTCATTTTGTTGTTTGCCTGGCTACTTGAGCCATTCAAGTACTACATATGGAGAGTTCGTTCCCACACACAAAGGAAAATGGTATTTAAACAAGGCTGGCCTTGAACTCACTGAGATCCACCTTCCTTTGCCTCCTGAGTGCTGGGATTAAAGGTGTGCACCACCATGCACAGCTCCAGATGTTTTCCATTGCATTTTCTTTCAATCAATGGAAATCTTTTCTCTGAAAAATGAAGATGTGAATTCTGAACATGGGGGAAGAGCAGTGCAGAGCCTGGGTTTCTTAGCCTTTGTAATTTGAGGCATCCTGCGGGGAGGTTGGGGTGACTAATTTAATATGATTGCTTTACAACCAAGGAAACTGAGGCTAAACACAAAATAAGTTGGTAACAGAACCAGGACCATTTTCTGGGCTTGGGTCTACCATATTGCTTTGACAGCAGAGTTTAAAGCAGTGGCCATATATTGAAAACTCATGGTATACCAGAGTTTCTCCTATTGACCTGACAAAACCAAATATTAAACTTTCAAGAAACTTCCCAGGCAAATTGTATTTAAACTGAGAACTTAAAATAGGAAAGACTGGAAGTCATCAACAGTTGGACAGATTCTAGCTCTTTGCATATAGCCCCATGAGCCAGACAATGAACGTTTCCAAGCACAAGCCCTGGTAGATACTCTGACTCGTGGCTAACTCCAGCACTGGGCATTCTATATACAGTACATAGAAACAACAGTGTTTCCATGTCCTGCTTTCCAGAGATTGCAAAGCCAAGCCATATCCTAAGAGTTAAGGAAGAAAGCAAATATGTCCATTGGCTAAGATCACTCACTCTATAAGGCATAGTGACAAGTTACATAATGATGGAATTGGTCAAAAATCCAGCAACTAGAATTCTTACCTTAATCATTATAAATAGACATTTATTGCATTCAATGTTCACCTGCTGTATGCCAGATACTGTGAAAAGGATCAAAATTCCCCTACATACATTCCATTTTTCTTTTCATAAGCCTTATTATAAAAATGCAAATAAATAAAAACACTACATACCAGACCCAAAGCCTATGTAAGGTAATGAACTTATGTTCTGTTAGAACTGCAACTCAAAGTGGAATCTATGAAGTTTCATATTAAATTTTACTCTTTAAGTATTGAATATATTTTATGTATTCATCTAATAAAAAAAAGCCCAAATCCATGACAGCATTTCAATCAGAAAAAACTACTCTGTTCCCTTAACTCATCAATGACCTGAAATCAATGATCACATCATTCCATTGTGCTTAGCTTTTCTTCATGTTACAGGGTATCCACAAATACATTTGTCAACATCTACACATACGTTAGTGACTTGATTCTGCATGAGAGAAAAGATGTGATTCATTTGTTTCTGAGGTCATGTGACTCAGGCCCTGCAGTTTGAGTCCAGTAAGTCCTTATACAATTTCTTGATAATTGTTGAGCATGACATAATTAGAAATGCCTTCATGTGTCAAAAGGGTGGAGATGGTGCTTTTGTATGACAAAACCAGTTATGTTTGGGTATGTCTTCAAACTCATTTGTCAAAACTACATTTGTGGACAATATCAATGCAACTGTCAATGAAATCCTGCTCTTCTTAGCAATCATCATATGTTGGTTATATATTTGACACCATGACACTATTAAAATGATTTTTTCTTTGTCTTGATACTAGGGATAAACACGGACCTCAAATATGCTAGGCAAGCACGTTATCACTGAGATACATCCCTGGCCCAGCAACCTCTGATTAAAAGATAAAACCTATCTATGAAGATGTTCTTAATTCATTCAGTTCATTGGAGTACCAAAATAGGCTGTTACCAGTCTTCATGTAAGGAAGTCTTATAAATTACCACACATTTTTTTACTATACCAAATAGCTTTTATTCCTTTATCGTATTTAAACTTAATAAATATTTAACACATTTAAAACACAGTAAGGTACATACATGGTCACCATAACAAGTTAACAAAATTCCAATGTCTTTAAACAAGAGAAACTTACATTCTGTTGGGCAGGTCTCACTGAACCAAACTCAAAGTGTAGCATCTTCAAGAGGTGCTAATAGACAATCTGCTTCCCAGTCCTCTCCAGGTTCAATAGGCTGTCTGGATTACTTGGCTTGTGCCCCCTTGTTCTATCTTCACAGGCAGGATGCTATATCTGACCATTCTTCCTTCCAGTATTATAGCTTTCTCCCTCACCATAGCTAGAAAAACTTCATAACTCTTAACTACCCATGCAATTAAATTAGGTCTACATAGATTACCCCGGAGTACCTCCCTCATCTCATAGTCCTTAACCTTAATCACATCTCTAACATCCCTAAGGTTAAGATTTGCAGGCTCTTTTATTGTCAATGTATGTGGTGTGCATGTCTATATGAAAGTGTTCGTGTGTGTCTGTTGGTATGAAAGGTTGATGTTGGATGCTTGGCCACCTATTTCTGCAGGGTCTCTCAACTGAACCCAGAGCTCACTGGTTCACTTAGTCTAGATTATGAGCTTATTCTAGGCATCACTTATCTCTGCTTCCCAAGCACCAAAATGACATGTGGACTGTTATTAAGTAGTCCTGACATTTATCTAGGTACAGGGGATCTACACTCATGACCTCATGCTTGAATACCAAGTACTTTTACTGCACACAGCAGCATGTGCTGGGTGCAATTTGCAGGTTCTTAATATTTGTACAAAATGAGGGGCTATTGTACTGTTGACCAGACAATCTACGTAAAATTTTCAAGTCAACATCCTCACAGTGAGAATTTACAGTATTCCTAACTATTATGGTGTGGTGTATCCACCTTGTCACAACAATTAAAAGCTTCAAATAATCAATTAATTTTATTTATAGTCACACATATATACACTTAAAAAATACCTAAAAATATATTTATCTTTCACTTGGATGGGTGAAATATTCTGTGATCAGTTTGTTTGTGTTCCACACAGTGATTCCTGAGCAGATTTGTTTTCATTTTAAAGTCATAAATTCTAGGAAACTAATTCATCTAAACTTTGTTATCATACCTAACTGCATAGTAACACTTTTCAGATTACACCAGAAAGCAGCGTAGAGAAACAGTGTGCCAATTACACATTACTACTCCAACAATAGGCTATAGCTTCACACTTCAACAATATGAAGTATGATTTCAGCACTGGAACATTAGACGTTACACAAATTGTACTTAATATTTTTGCTTTGTTATAAAAAAGTTGTTTTTTTTTTTTTCTTTACCACAAAGAAGGCTTTACCTAAAGCCTGTTTAATCAGGGACACAAACTTACTAAGTCAATGGCATCTGAAAGGACTTTAATAGAAAGGTATTTTATTAAGGCTCATAGGACAAAAACCAATCAACCAACAAACCAACCAACCAAACAAGCCCTACAAAGTTGATTTTCTTTAATTTGTTTTTACCAAGACATTTTACCCTCCAGTTGGAATGTAAGTTTCCTCACTAGCATCAGTGTAAATGAATGTTAATATTACCCACACAACACAGTGTCAACATGCATCCTCAAGATGCGTTTTCTACCAGGCCATTTATTTACAATCCAGTCTTATTGTTTGCATATTTTAAATCTGTGTAGGCATGCCACTGTAACACTGAAGGCTACAAGTAACATAAATTTAAAATACTTCAATTTTTAGAATCAGAAACTCATGAGTTAGGTATATTAAATTTAATTTGTAATATGAGTGTATTATTTTTTATTCGATATTTTTTTAATTTACATTTCAAATGATTTCCCCTTTTCTGGCCCCCCACTCCCTGAAAGTCCCATAAGCCCTCTTCTCTCCCCCTGTTATTCCATCCATCCCTTCCCACTTCCATGTTCTGGTTTTGCCCTATACTGCTACACTGAGTCTTTCCAGAACCAGGCCACTCCTCCGTTCTTCTTGTACATCATTTGATGTGTGGATTATGTTTTGGGTATCCCAATTTTCTAGGCTAATATCCACTTATTAGTGAGTGAATACTATGATTAATCTTTTGAGACTGGGTTACCTCACTTAGTATGATGTTCTCCAGCTCCATCCATTTGTCTAAGAATTTCATGAAGGACTCCATTGTGTATATATACCACATTTTTTGCATCCATTCTTCCGTTGAGGGATACCTGGGTTCTTTCCAGGTTCTGGATATTATAAATAGGCCAGCTATGAACATAGTGGACCACGTATCCTTATTACCTGCTGGGGAATCCTCTGCGTATATGCCCAGGAGTGGTATAGCAGGATCTTCTGGAAGTGACCTGCCCAGTTTTCTGAGGAACTGCCAGACTGACTTCCAGAGTGGTTGTACCATTTGCAACCCCACCAGCAGTGGAAGAGTGTTCCTCATTCTCTACATCCTTGCCAACACCTGCTGTCTCCTGAATTTTTAATCTTAGCCATTCTGACTGGTGTAAGGTGAAATCTCAGGGTTGTTTTGATTTGCATTTCCCTAATGACTAATGAAGTTGAGCATTTTTTAAGATGTTTGTCAGCCATCCGAAGTTCTTTGGGTGAAAATTCTTTGTTTAGCTCTGTACCTCATTTTTAATAGGGTTATTTGGCTTTCTGTGGTCTAACTTCTTGAGTTCTTTGTATATATTGGATATTTGCCCTCTATCTGATGTAGAGTTGGTGAAGATCTTTTCCCAATTTGTTGGTTGCCTATTTGTCCTTTTGATGGTGTCCTTTGCCTTACAGAAACTTTGTGACTTCATGAGGTCCCATTTGTCAATTCTTGATCTTAGAGCATACACTATTGGTGTTCTGTTCAGGAACTTTCCCCCTGTACCAATGTCCTCAAGGATCTTCCCCAGTTTCTTTTCTATTAGCTTCAGTGTCTGGCTTTATGTGGAGGTCCTTGATCCATTTGGAGTTGAGCTTAGTACAAGGAGAAAAGGATGGATCAATTCCCATTCTTCTGCATGCTGACCTCCAGTTGAACCAGCACCATTTGTTGAAAAGGCTATCTTTTTTCCACTGGATGGTTTCAGCTCCTTTGTCGAGGAACAAATGGCCATAGGTGTGTGGGTTCATTTCTGGATCTTCAATCCTATTCCATTGATCTGCCTGCCTGTCACTGTACCAATACCACGCAGTTTTTAACACTATTGCTCTGTAGTACTGCTTGAGGTCAGGGATACTGATTCCCCCAGAATTTCTTTTGTTGTTGAGAATAGTTTTAGCTATCCTGGGTTTTTTTGTTATTCCAGATGAATTTGAGAATTGTCTTTTAACTCTATGAAGAACTGAGTTGGGATTTTGATGGGTATTGCGTTGAATCTGTATATTGCTTTTGGCAAAATGGCCATTTTAACTATTATTAATCTTGCTAATCCATGAGCATGGGAGATTTTTCCATTTTCTGAGATCTTCTTCTATTTCCTTCTTCATAGTCTTGACGTTCTTGTCATACAGATCTTTCACTTGTTTGGTCAGTCATAGCAAGGTACTTTATACTCTTTGTGGCTTTTGTGAAGGGTGTCATTTCCCTAATTTATTTCTCAGCCTGCTTATCCTTTGAGTATAGGAAGGCCACTGATTTGCTTGAGTTGATTTTATAACCTGCCACTTTGCTGAAGTTGTCTGTCAGCTGTAGGAGTTCTCTAGTGGAGTTTTTTGGGTCACTTAGGTAGACTATCATATCATCTGCAAATAGTGATAGTTTGACTTCTTCCCTTCCAATTTGTTTCCCTTTGACCTCCTTATGTTGTCTAATTGCCTAAGCTAGTACCTCAAGTACAATATTAAAAAATATAAGGAGAGAGGGGGCAGCCTTGTCTAATCCCTGATTTTAGTGGGATTGCTTCAAGTTTCTCTCCATTTAGTCTGATGTTGGCTACTGGTTTGCTGTATATTGCTTTTTCTATGTTTAGGTATGGGCCTTGAATTCCTGTTCTTTCCAAGACTTTAAGCATCCAAGATGCTGAATTTTATCAAATTCTTTTTCAGCATCCAATGAAATGACCATGTGGTTTATTTTTATATCAAGAAAAATATAAGCCACTTCTATTGGGGAAAGAAATGACATGAAAGCTACCTAAAATGACATCTTAGCAAGCTACCAAGTATTCAGCTTCCTTTAATGGCTCTCAGAACATATACTCAGTATTAGGGGGAATATAAGTAACTAAAGTGTTTAATATTATCTGCACCCACATGCTGAGTCTAAAACATGAATCTTCAAAATACCACGGTTTGTGGTCTTTCAAAGCTGAACCTTAGCAGATTAAATTTTATTCCTTGGGATTATTTCCATTTAAATGGTATTGGGAAAAGGGCAGTGAACAGAAAGAGTAACAAACTCTAAGGAAGCTTTGGACCCTGAAGGCAGCAGGGAAGTTGAGAAATTAGGGGACCCCTCACTATCTACTCCTAGCTCCTCCATTCCCACAGCCCCAGCAGTCGCTGCTCCTGTTCATTCCCCTACCTACTTCAAAAACCACCCAGGCGTACCACACAGGGAATGAAGGAAATATAGCACTGTCCATGAGGTCACGAATGGACTCTCAAAGAGACATGAAGTAGCTCAGAGGAGAATATGACCTTGGAAATCACCCAAACTGTGTTTGAAATGTAACAGGAAATGAAGCTGCTCCCATGGAATTTGGGGAGCAGATGGCAACAGGGAAGAACAAGATGGGTGCTGCTGAAACTCTTCATAAATAAATAAATAAATAAATAAATAAATAAATAAATAAATAAATTCAGGTAACGCTGAAGAAAAAGCTTGCCTTGCTCTGATCAATACCAAATCATCACACATGAGTGTGATGTATATATACATATATGTATATACACAAACATATATATATATATATATATATAATTCTTTAGATGTAGAGACAGCAAAGGCAGTTTGAAACTTAAGAGATTACTCTTTATTTTGAAAATGTTTTATCCATAATATCCATATTCCACTTACTTTTATAATTTCATGTAACTATATTATTCCAGCAAAATGCATTATTGAATATGTAATGTGATCTGAGTTTTTTCCATACAAACAAATTAATTCTATAGAATTCGGCTAGCCTGTAAGTTTTCTTTTATTTAAGTTAGGAGTTTAAAAAACAAACAAATAAATCTACCAAAATTTAAAAGCAGCATATCTGTCAAAACTTTGGGATTCTAATTATTCAATAACTAGTATAAAACCCAAATAATAAATGATAGGCTAGTGTGACTTTACTAGTCCTTATCTATTTCGGGCTTGTAAATTCTTTAGTGTTTGTAATCAAATATAGATAGTTTCTGACATCCATATGACATCCATGTTTTACTTGACAAAAAGCATTTCAAAGAAAGAGAGACGGGAGGGGAGGGGAGAGGAAGGGAGGGGAGGGGAGAGGAAGGGAGGGGAGGAGAGGAGAGCCAGGTGTGCCTTTAATCCAGTAGAGGCAGGTATAACTCTGTGAGTTTGAGGCCAGCCTAGTCTACATAGTGAATTCCTGCACATTCAGGGCTATGTAGAGTCCCAGTTCAGACTATGATGCTCAGTTATCTTAATTACAAGATTATTAACTATAAGGACTATGTGCATTAACTATAAAGACTCTTATTTGAGAAGTTAGTGCTTTGTAGCTGGCAAATGGTATAAGCCACCAAATCAAAAGTGTTTGAGGTGGATCAGTTTAGAAATGGAGTAAACATTATTTCAGTAGTCAGAGTATCACGGAGTAAGAAGGCAGACAAAGCACCGGCAGAGCCACATTCTTCAGTTTCAGAGAGCAGAGATAAAGGAAGGCCAGGTTAGCTTCTTTCAGAACAGTGACATCTGTGAGATCAAAAGAACCAGGACACGAATTCTCTGTTCTGGGTAGACCTCCATCTTCCACTTTTTCATAGACATCAAGTTGGTGCCACCCAAGGCCATATGGAAGTCTATCGCCTTCTGGGACAGTATATGAGGTATGAGGAAGGAAATATTCAAGACAAAATGCCAGAAGGGGCTGATCTACGAAATACAATCAGCTTGTACAAAATGCCTTTGAACACTTTCCAAAGACAGAGATCTTTACCCATCAACTCCAAATATTTTGCTCTTTGCTAGAAAAACAGTACTTTAAAAAAGGGGGGGGCAGGGTGGGAGGCAGGTGGGAGGGTGGGTGGGTGATTACTCGAAAGCACTTTAGAACTCCTGATCATTCATTTCATGGACAGGAGACGAACAATGGAGCAAGACCTTCAAACTGATTCCATTTTAGGAAGCCCGAAGCTCTCAGGGACCCTAAGAAAGTTACCTCGTTCTCCTTGCTTTCTACATTCATTTTTGTGTTTTTGCCTTTGTTACAATTTTTGCATTCTCCAAATTAATGGAGGTAAGGGGAAACAGCCTAAGCACAAGAGAAAAGAGGGAAAAACCTGACCTCTGAAGCTAACGCTTCACGCCCACAGATCATATTCCGAGACTTGACTATTTAGGATTAATAAGTGCCACCCCCCCTCCCCCGTATATGGCACTGTAATAAAGTAACAATAATGATAACAATAACGAAGGCGCCTTGATTCTAGTGCCTTACACCTTACTTAAAGTGCTTTAATGACTCTAATGGATTGAAGCATCCCTGTGAGATCAAAGGCAGATATTATCATTTCCAGTCTACATAAGAGAAAACCAAGGAAGAAAGGTTAAGTGACTTGACCAGGCCTCACTCATAAATACAACGATGTTCTGACAACGGTTAAGGGGCTACAAGCACTGTGCTGTCTACAGAGCTGCTCAGCTCAACCTGGACACCAACAAAATATCTCTCCAGCTGGGAGTGATACTGGCTTCTGAGAATTAAAAAAAAATCCACTTAAACTTCTTTCCAGTGAAAACAAAAAATTCGTTAAAATGTCAGCCACAAACCAACTTTTGTACAACAACAACCTCCTTTCTCTCCACGGTTAAGATCTATAGACACCGCCACAAATCACCTTGGTTTAAAAATCTCATTTTGATGTAAAGTTCAAAAATAAACAAAACTTGAAATATAGGGGAGAGAACAGAGAATCCAGTCTTATATTCTTTTGCCTACTAGTTAATGGGAGAAAGTCGCAGAGCCTCTTACTTCCAAATGATAAAAATCTAACCTTCCTCCATGCTTTTACGTCTGCTAAGCATGAACACAACACACCCAGCAAAAGAATGTTCAAGTACCATGTCACAAAAAGCAGCAAGATCATCTTTAGGCAAGGCCCGGCATCAGCAAACAGAAAAGCAAGACATGTGTTGGTTTTATTAATATTTGTATCTGTCATGTCCTCCTTTGGTAAACACTAACTCCTCCCCACTAAGAAAGGAACAAATAATCTAACCCTAACATGAAGTCTCTTTACCACTCATTTACTTGAGCTATCAAATATATGATTAGAATTAAAATCACAACTGGAATTGGTTCCTAATAAAAGTTACCCTTGCTCTCTTTCCCACCCACACAAAAGTAATTCTTTTGGGTTTTTTTGGCACTACCCCATTCTTGGGGTGTGTAGCTCAGTCACTGCCAGTAATTGCTTCCATATAATACTGTGTTTTCAAACATGTTTGCATACTTCTGATGATGCATAACATTTATATTGCATTTAAAACTCCAGACAGGCAAACAGATTTGTTTTGTGTTAAAAAAAACAACCTATCCAAATGTACCAAAGTGAACACCGGAGGAAAAAGGGACTTCAATTCTAAATATTTAGCCTTAGGAAGGTTGTGAAAATTAATCAGAAATATAAACACCCATTTAGGAAGTAACTCGACCTAAAAATCTGTGACAGAAGATGTGAATATATATCCTGCGATAGACACAAATTGCTCAGATCTGCACACCATAAATAGGCTGGCTAATCATTATTTTACTTAAGGTAATTTCATTGACCCCTTTATAAGACCCACTTGAACAAAGCACAAGTGGAAAACTAGTAACCGCAGCTCATATTTCATTCCTCAAAAAGTACAAATAAAATCTTTTACCTACTTCAACACAGAAATATACTTCTTAACACGTTATTATCCTACATATAATACGTCTAATAGTAAACAACAAATTCTGTTTCTAAACAACAGACATAGTTTTTAAGATTCTGTATAACTTCAGTTTGAATCTTTTAGGTTTGCAAAAGTCTACATGGTAAAGTCTTGGTGGTCAACCTATAGTTGTCCTGGGAGGGATGGAATATTTGGTAGGTGGTCCCCAGTGGGAGAATGTAGGCTCCCTGATGCTGTGTCCTTTGAAGGGACACTGGAATCTCAGCTTCTTCCTAACTCTCTACACTTCGATGAGGTGAACAGAGCTTTTCTACTATACCACACATACCGGGCTACTACAGAACTACAGCAACAGAGCCAAGTGACCAGGAACAGAAATCATGAGCCCAAATAAACCCTTCTTCTAATATGACTAACTCTGATGTTTGCTATAGTAGCAGGACACTGACCAAGAGTATCTAAATTCGCTAACTACATTGCTCTCCATGGTTCAGCGATTTCATAGTTGGGTTGATTCTGCCTTCTCAGATAAGCACATGTCTATGGAAGAACATAAAATCCCTCCCCATCCAAAAGGATGGGAGCAAACATAAGAGAGGAGGTGAGGAACTAAGAGGAGATGAGGAGGTAAACAGGAAGAAGGGCTGTGGGAACTGAGCAAGGGGAAATAGTAAGGAAGACAGAGGAGGGGGAAACAAAGGGAAAGAGAGGGAGGGAGCTGGGCCTGTCCCAGGAAGCGCAGGATTCATCATCTCTGCCATCTGAGTCTTGGTAAGTAACACATCCAATCTCAGCTCTTGATCTAAGGAAAGGTAATGACTTCTGTACATAAAGAAGGAACAAAAGCTGCTAAGGGTTCATTTTATATTATTCAAGATCTAACATGCATACATTCTATGCTACGCTGGTCCAGAGCCTTTGGAGGGATTTCTGCTCCTAATATGGTAAGCACATAATAAACAGACAAACTTTAAGGAAAAATCCAAAGTCATCAGAAGTTTCGAGTGTCATGATATGATTTTATAAATTCAAAATGTGATTAGACTTTGATTCTGAATAAGGGCTCTATCACAGGACCCTAATTTTCTCAAAATATTCAAGCAAAATTTTAGATGTATCCTGGAGCAACACACCCTCATGAAATGAATACAACCTAAATTCTTTGATCCAGAAGTTACAATGGCATTAATATTACTCAACCTATTATTAAATTATTTAATTGTTAATCAATGTCTAGAATGCACAAATTAAGCTAAGCCTTCCAAAAAGAATACTTGACTTATATGACACTAAAGCTAAGGGCTCAGGTATTGAAATGCAATGGTGCAGAATTACTACCTGGCCCTCCACAGCCAAACTCTAAAACCCCCAAAGTCTTCTAGTCAAAGGAACAGCTTTTCCCCCATGGACTATGATCATTCAGAGATGAACTTTAATTAAATCCAGGCAATGAAACTGTGTATTAAATGTAGTGTGTTAAGTCCAAGCCTTCTTCCTTCCAAATCAGAGCATGCTCACAACTTCCTAATGCTTCCTGTTAGGTCTACATATTAGCAGAGATGTAAATGATATCACTTTTCAACCGTAGCATTGAATTTCTTCACTTTTTACTGCTTTCTGTCCCAACTATAATGTTCTTTTAATGTAGTTTTTCCTGTGTGATATATCATATTTATCTCCATAGCAATCCATCACTATTTCCTTTAATTGAGGTTAATTTCTTTCAACTTAGGCGAGGATGGGAGGGATGAGGGGATCCTCATCTGCTGCTCAGAGCATGGAGGGCACTCACAGCTGCTTCATGGAGCTTGGTTTTCAGGATGTAGGAATTCCTCAAGCCCACCCCACTGCCCTCCAATCTGGATTTAAGTCAACAATCTACTGGGATGGGAACCCAGTTCCCACCCAGAACCACTTAATGAAAATTTTCTATCTAACTAGAATCCATCCAGCTGCAACCTAAGTCTGTTTGTTTATTTTTACTCAAATAGCTAACAACTGGCACCACCTTCCATGTAAAAGCACTTCATGTGTTTGGAAACAGTGATTAACTCATACCTTGCTTTGTGGATCTCTAGGCCACAGAACCAGAACGAAGATCATTTCTGAGAACTTTTAAACATTTTCTACTTTTACCTCAGGCTCATGTCCTATTTAGTTTAGAATCATGAAGTTATAAATAATAAGCATAATGCAGTATGATCATTAGAGGGGAAATATATCTTTGCTCACCTTAAAAATCAAATGTAACTTTAAGGTTGGCTCTGGCAGAGGCTGAAGGCTATTCTTACACAAATTTGGACTGGTAAAAACAATGCCCGCATCCAGTTTTACAGAATAAAGCTGGGTTCAGTCGGAGTGGAAAAACTTCGCAATTCTGAGAAGCTTAATTGTTTTAGAGTCAGAAGCCATTGTTATAGAGACAGAAGCTGAGAGAACAGTTTAATGTTGGCATGCTGATATCTGACCACCCTACATTTTTATGCCATAGTTTAGTTCAGCATCTCCACATAACATGAACTTGAATTCCAGAGAACAATCTGTGTTTGCTTCTATGATTGTGTATACACAGACTGAAATCAGGGCTTCCCTAGTCCTGGGACAATCCTAAAGTGATGCTAACTCCAAGGAGACACTTCTAGTCTCTTCACAGGACACCAGAAGTAGCTATTCCAAGCACTCAATAACCTGGCAGCAAGTATTACTACACTGAAAAACCAGGGGCTGAGGGAGACTCCTCTCAGCTGGGGCAATCCTTGGAAGGCAACCTATTACAGAATAATCCATAGGGTCAAAGGACAAGATACACTAAGGATTTGGGAAGACCTGAACTGAGCTATTAGAACAGGGGAGCAGGGTTTATTTATCACATGAGAATAAGGCTATTGGGGAAACAGAGTCAGACTACTCACATAGGGGCGTCAGAGGGAATGTAAGGACTGGGAAAGGAACATGAAAATGCTGTATGCTCTCTCAAGAAGCAAAAAGTTCACTATCATAAGCAACAGAAAGCCAGAATTTGCTTTTTAATATTTTATGGAAATTCTCAAGAATGTAGTAATTTAAGTAGCATTATAACATCCTTGTGAGATTGATTACCCAGCTTCAACAATTATTAGCACAATGATCAGAATTGTTCCACCTTCCAGACTTTCCCCAATCTCCCTTACATTTCTTTGTTTCCAGAAATCTTAAAAATAAATCTCAGACATCTCATTTCACCAGTAAATGCTTTGATGGCCATCAAAAAAGGAAAAAGAAGTTTTCATGATTAGACTGTATGTTAGCATCACTAGTTCAGAACAGAGATATAAACAAGGCAGTCAGTGCAAACACATACATCAGGAAGGAGGAAGGAGGAAGGAGGAAGGAGGGCAGTAGGTAAGGAATGAGAAAGGCAAGAGGCTGGCTCAGCTTAGGTAAGACAACTTTTGACCAGAAACAGAAACAAGAAGGAGTGGAGAGCTGAGTGTATGTGTTTGGTCTTAAACGAACCACGCTTAATCCACCATCTGGGTGTGTAGAAGAAAAACTGAAAATGCCAGGCGATGAGGTAGAAGAGAGTGAGCAGGCCAAGAAGATGGGGTAAGTCCAACTTGGCACAAGACACATTTGAAAGCAAGTGCGTGTCTAGGATAGATACTGACGTTCAGGGAAGCACTGTGGCTTAAGAAATGAACTGTCTATATAAACAATTATAATAATGAAACAAACTACTTAAAGTAAACTTTACCAAAGACAGGTAAGACATGAAATAGTGAGTATACTATTAAGATGGGAAGGAGGCATTCCACTTCGTTCAGAAGTCAGAGAAAGGCAGGAAGAAGAGAAAAAGGAAACAGGTGGTACAGTGACAAGAAAGAATCATCTGGGAGCTTTCCTTCTTCCACATACAGAATGTGGAGAGCAAGGCAACGCCAGAGTGCTGGGGGGAGGGGGGCTCTGTATCCCAGCAATCCAGAAGGAAGCAAGGAGCCTGTCTCTAATCATTACCATAGGATCCTAGAAAACCTAACACCAATTAAGGCTACATCTAAAACCTGAAGTCAAAATTAATGGGGCCTCCATGCATTGTACACATGCATTACAAAATTAAATCACCATGCTGTTTGTCCTGACATGCCCACAGGTCTATGGGCTTTGAGATGGTAAGACTGTCTGTCTATGTCACTGACTGAATGGTGGTTCTAGCCTAGTCCTGGGATAAACTACATGCCCAAGAAATAACATGTTTTCAGAGACATTACCTTTGTTTGTTTTTTTAAGGTTTCTTTTTCTTTATGTGAGAATGTTTTGCCTCCTGCACACATGTGCAGGACATGTATTCCTGCTCTCTGTAGAGTTCAGAGAATCAGAGCTCCAGGAACTGGAATTATGGGAGGTTATGAGCCACTGTGTGGGTGCTAGAAACCAAATCTGGGTCCCCTTTCAGAACAGCCAGTACACTTAACTGCTGAGCCGTTTTTCCAGCCCCAGAGATATCTTTACTGCACTTTACACCATATTAGAAAAGAGGAATTATTTTCCCATATTTTACTGGTATGCAAAATGCCACTCACTCAGATAAAATCTCACACAGTCAAGTGCTCAACAAGTGATAAGGTAAGGATCCGGACCCCACAATCTGGGAAGGAACCTTTACAAGGCAGAGAAGTCATGGGAAAAGGAATGGGACAGAGCCAGGCTATTCAATTTAGGGGACATAATGTCAAAGGATCATAGACTTGGGAACAAGCTCTGGCAGGAATCTGAAAAATCAGAGCTCCCTTCCTCTTACAGCTTCCTCAAATAAAAAATCAAAAAGATCTTCAAGCCACCAGCTTACAGTATAAAGATCAAATGAAGAGGCAAGCATGCCTAACACACAATAACCACTTGATAATAAACTCTGCATTAGGTATGAAATAAAAGATGGGTTTTTATCATGGTTCAATGTCATCTGTCATCCCAAGACACCCTGTGATGTGCACAGTAGCCTGCAAGGTCTGATGATGTTAGTAAGTGCTCTGAAGTCAGCAAAGCCCCATAGAAAGCAAGGAACTGAGGCTTTCAAAAACCCACAAAGATGCCAACAGAGGGTCTATAAGTCTCTATGTCTACAGCTCAAGTGTTCATTCAGTGACTTACTCTGCCTAAAATGAATATCCGGCCCAGCAGGCTTTGCTAGAAACCAAAAGATCACTTCTTTCTGATGCCTCTAAACCAGAGACACCAACCATCTCTGGGCTCACTGAGAACCTGGATGATATATGATCCAAATATTAAATGTGGGAGACTTCTCACCTAGGGATACTGCTGGCTTGGGAATACAATAGAGTGGACAGACAGTGGATGCTTACCCACAGACATCTTACGATCAAGACTAACTCTGCATGTTTACAGTGGTGAGGGGTCAGTACTTCTCAGTTTAGGCAAAGCAAAAAGGTGATTCTGGAAAACCTCTTCTCAGAGGATACTGACCTCAGGAAGATAAGATATTTAAAAAATATCACTGGCAATCAAACATAATTCTACATAATAACTATTAAATGGCACCAACAAATCTAAATGAACATTGTTCATGGCTTAAAACCCCAACTGATGAGGGGAACCTAAGGAAGAAAGGAATCTAAATAATAAAAATAAATATTCCTTATAAATTCCAGGGCAGCAACCTCCTCTGAGGAATGTGTTTACCTCCATGACCACAGCAGCCCATCGCCCACTAGTTCTTCACTTTCCAAACCCCATCTCAATTCACTCAAGGAGTGGAATGCCAAGAAGTGCCCTTGAGTCTAACAGGTGTGAAAAAAGGTACCCATTTAGTGAGACAGATAGGCTTATGAGCCTCTATACTTAAACAAGGTTTTCAACATAAGCTACTTCAAAAATAATAAATCTTTCAACAGACTGTGTAAGACAATGTGCTCTAAGGTACGAGAGATCACAACTCAACCCTCACTGCCTAGAATTCCGGAAGTTCATTAAATACTTCCATTTGGTACTCAGGGTTTAGTTTTAAAATGTGTGTTCATTTTGTTCAAGAGATAGTTACAAATACAGACAGAATATGTGTCACAGTTGGCTTGCCTAGCATACCCTGCATGGGTAGTCAGCAAAAAAGGTAAGACATTTACAGATTTTAAAACCTTCCCAACAGCAACCCATGAACCTTAATGACAAGAGGAAGGCTCACTCCAAAGAATATTCAACTTGACAAAGGTGGCACTCCTCCCAGTTATACCCCTACTGTGGACAGTTTTCACATGATGAAGTGTAACATGTGAACAAATTTAACACTTCCTTCAATTTATCCTAGGAGTGTATCTCTTGCTAACTGACAGATAAACTCCACCAAGAATTGTAAGACACCCTTTATTGCCCTCACCCCCACATTCTATTCAGAGGTCATGTTTTCCAACATGAGAATGTTTAGCTAGCACAACTTTTGGATAAAGAATTATCTTTGCCACTGGAGGTGGAGGCAGGAAGCATGGCAGAGACTAGAAATAGAAAAAAAGAATCTTCAAATCCCTATTGTATTATCTACTAGATGTAAGTGAATAATAACTAATATGTCTACAGCCTCAGCCTTAATCTTAAAACAAATGATAGTATTCAAATATAATATTTCACACATGCAGGCTGATAACGGGTTTCCCCTTTCTTTATTTCTGGAAGATTCTGTGAACGACACAATACAAAGCACAATGTATTTAATGAAAGGTTTCCAGGCTGATTTCCCTACAGATTCTTTTCTGTCTTTTCTCTGGAACCTACACACGGCGTATACTGCAGGGACCGAGGGTGTATATAAAAATAAACTATGTGCTAGTATCAGAACTGATACCCTTCTCCTACAGGGGCAAGTGAATTATTAGATCTGTGTCATGAGTGTTTTTTTTTAATATGCAATTGTTCCCACTTGAGCACATTAAATTTTCCATATCCACTTTTAAACCAATATAACCTTTTTTCCCCCGTGTTCATAATGTTCACACTATACATTAGCAGAGAGAAAATCCAATAGTGGAAGTCATCATATAGTAGTTATATGTAAAGCTTAGTGGATGGACACCTTTGCCAACCCCTCCCCCTTCTGAATGGATCCTATATGGAGGTGACTCACTCAAGGGGGTAGTATGCCTCGTGGGAAGCTATACTAATATTTTTTTCTTCTATGATTGATCACAAATCCATTTTTAACATTACGCTTTTTTTAAAGTTTATTATAACTTAGGTTCAACATCTTCTAGCCCACAAATTGAAGGTGCTGGAATCTTTTGGTCTGGAAGATGTGTTTGCCAATTATTTTTGCACTAGTGCACATAAACAGGGAAGACTGGATCTTAGGTATGAGTTATACATTCCTGTACAAAATAATTGTATATTCTATGAAGACTGATTCCTTTTCTGGAGAAATATACAACAACACAAGGGAAATCTTGTACCGGCAGCATAACTGAAGTGAATACAATATTAGAAAAACAGGGCTATTTTCATTACCGTGATGCCGTGTGTGTCAGAATGTCTCTCCTTAATGAACCTGTTTGCAATACGATTCCGGGTGCAAAGAGGCTATTTAGAGAGACTATTGGGTCTATAGCAAGTCCTTCAAATATCTTCCCACCATTAGACATGCCGCATTGACCAATTCTGTCCTGATTGCTGTTCTTTTTACTACCAAGGGACACTCTTGCCCAGACAGACGGATGGATCAGATATCGCAGTTCATAAAATGTTTACACTGTAACACACACACACACAGAGCACTATACAAGCTATTGAGCTCTGGATCACACAGTAGTAGAATAAGCCAGTGTCATACAAAAGCCAACGAATCTCCAGTATCAATGTGAGGTTTTAGGTAACAGCGTGCTTGCCTGTCCCTCTCACAAAAAAACCTTGCCCAACACCCCTACTTCTGGAAATACCCACGCCTACTGCTCACAAGGGAACACTGCACACAAACCAAACACTTTCTATGTCATACATATTTCGTACTCTGTCGGGATTTTACTCCTGATTGCTGACAGGAACACAGAGCTGTCTACACCATGCCATGAAAACAGGGTAAGGGGAATAAACTAATAATTAAAGAACAGCTGAAAAGCCTTCCTAAGAAGATTCCTAGCTCCAGTTCATACAGATGCCCTCTGAGAACAAGGGGTTTGTCTCTGCAGTAACGAAGTGTCTTTTCCTAAACCAGCGCCTTTTTACCAAGCCTAACTGGATGAGCTAGGGGACCTGGAGGACACTTCGTCCTCGCCTCACCCTGCATGTTCTTATCAGCCGTTTTCTTGCTTCAGTCTCACCTTTTACACAGCTACACAGAGACTGATTATCCACAACAGCCTTTCCCTCCTGTGCTTCCTCTAACAGTATATACTTTATATGCAAACACAAATAATGTGCACGACAGCCAGCTGCGTCTTTTTATTCCACCCTCCCGGCTGTCAAACAGAAATTGTTCAAATCCAAAAGGTCCAAATTGCCACGTCTCTAGTAAGTACAGTGACTACAAGATCTGATAAGGAACTGCACACCGAGCTAAACTTGGATCCGATGAGCCAAAAGCATTGAACAAGTTTCAACTCATTGCTTTGAAATTTCTCTATCACCTCCTTTTCTTTTCTGGGCTCAATCTTCTATTCCACCAGCAAACTTGACATACAGACAATTACCTGTTTTGTAGCTCTGATTTCTATTGCTTTACGGACCAGTTTTGATTTCACTATGTATTTTCTCAATCACATTTTAAATTCCTATTGTGATAAAAAAAAAAAAACTTTTACAAAATCCTATTAAAAATGCTCTGAGGAATCTGGGGTATCTGCTCAGCAGTTATGAGCACTGGTTACTCTTCCAGAGAACCTGGGATCAATTCCCAGGATGAACGTGGCAGCCTCCAACCGATTGTATCTCCAGTTCCTACATCTCTGTCTAGACTCTACAGGCACCAGGCATACACAAGGTACATGAACAAACATGCAGGCAAAACATCTACACACATAAAAATAAATGACCAAAATGAAAAAAAAGCTACTTTGACTATTATTAAATGCCTATATAGAAGGCATTTAAGTGGTGACAGTTCTAATTCTATAAACTGCTTAAATATACTAAGAGCATGCCTGCAGAACTAGAATCACGTGGCAATCACTTGATTTCCAAAAAACAAAAACAAACTCTTAAGAGTGTAAGGAATGAAAAGGTATGTGTCTTGGGTGAAAAAACCCTAGATTTTTAAGTAAGACTTTGTTCCTGAGTCTTCTCCACACCACTAGCCCTTCCTATATTTTATCAATATGATTTTTATTTTAATTTTTGTTATTATTTTATATGTTTGGGTATTCTGTCTGCATATATATCTGCACCATGTGTGTGAAGTGTCCTCAGAAGCCAGTAGAGGGCATTGGATCCCCTAAATTTAGAAGTTACAGATGGTTGGGAGCTGCCATGCAGGTGCTGCGAATTGATCCCAGCTAATCTGGAAGAGCAGTCATTGTTCTGTCCACTGAGACATCATTACAACCCCTGCTTCTGCTTTTTTTTAAATGCCATATCTTCTAAAACAGGGCCAGGCATTTGTCTTATGTACTCTTATAAAGAGAAAAGAAATAAGGATAAAAAATTACAGATAATCTAAACATTATTTCTACATTCCTTTATAGCAATTACTCTCAAAGCATGGTCTCAAGAGGCTGTGTGGCACAGTGGTAGAGTACTTGTTTGCTATGCCATAGCCCCATGTATGGTACTGGAACCAGCAACAGCATCTCATTGGGATGTAAATTCTCAGGCTGTGGCACAGATCTACAAATCAGAGAATGTGAACAGGGCCCAGCACTTTGGAATCAAGCATGATGTGCTAGGAATGAGGTCAAGTTCAATCAGCATGACCGAGTATGAACACAACTGTGGGTTCAAGGTCCAGAACCCATATGAAACTCCATGAGCATGTGATTCTGACACATGCTTAACTATAAAAACCATGCCCTTAAACTATTCAATGTGATATGCTTAAGTGTGTACTGTTTAAGATATTTAATACTCTTTAAACATTTATTAATTTGCCACAGGCAAATGTAAAAGATACAAAAAGAAAAAAACACTACTCAATTGCTGAAAATATCTTTAATATTATTTAATATCCAAATTTAGAGCAATAGATGATAAACCTTAAAACTGTCTTTCAATTGTACTACATAATGTAAACCACTCAATTATTTTTTTATTTGAATGAAACAAAGCACTCTACACATAATTAATACAATTAAACACTTAATTTCAAATCTGAGATAATGTGATAGAAAAATAATGGGAACACTGTAATGAAATTAATCATAGGGGTCTGGGAAGAAGCCACAGCCACTCTGAAGGAAGGACTGCTTAAAGGTAACCGCTAAGCAGGAGCAGCCATGTGTGACAGGTAAAGGTGACAAGGACAGCTTTGCCCAGGTAAACAGAGGTAAGAGAGTGAGAAAACTGGAAACATGGACCTGAGGAAGAGCAAAATAAAGTGAAAGAATTGGACGTTTGTTCTACCTTTAAAGAGTAACATCATAAAGACTTAGAAGGAGGAATTATGGTCTCTGCAAGCCGTGACCTCAGGGTGTACTGAAGCCAGGCAAGGATATTACACAGAATTTCAAGCGTCATGAAAACAATATTCTGAGACAACGATGCAGACATTGGGAGCTAAGCCCTAAGATAGACAGCTTGGCAGGTAGAAGTGCTTGCTAACCAGCCTGAAATCCACACAGTAAAAGGAAAGCAGTAGCTCCAACAGACTGTCCTTAGATCACCACCACCACACACCCACACACACAGAGACAGATAAATGTAAAAATACATCTACAGGATGCAATGATATATTATCATAATATATAGATCATTTTCAGTTTTAAAATGTTATTATCAAACTGATCTGAGTTACTGTAGTCAAATCAATAACCTAAAATAAAAATGCAAAAGTCACAATTTACTAAGCCTGTATTATGTCAGAAACTTTCACATACAATAGAAGAGAGGACAAGGAAGCAGGTCTTAATGTGAGACAGCCATGAGATTATATTAAGGATTTCTGATCCCTGAGGATAGGGATATGTGTGTATATGTGTGTGTATGTACGTGTGTGTGTGTGTGTGAGTTTGTGTGTGTTTATGTGTGTATGTGTGTACGTGTGTGTATGTGTGTGTTTGTGTGAGTGTGTGTGTGTGTGTGTTTGTGTGTGTGTGTATTCTTTTGCCTGCTTTTAGGGACAGTATTATTATAATAATAAAAATCCAATGACTAAACAAAATATATTGCGGCTGCTGTCTGCTGATAGAGTAATCCCAGAAATCATGAATTTAAGGCAATAGGTTGGCTATAGAACAGACACTGACTCTAAGACTACAAACAAACTACAAACAACGAGTAATTTTGATTCAGTATTTACTCAGTATATGGAGAAGCAAAGGAGACTAAGCGCTCTGGTGAGTCTGACAGGTCGACTGGTCATGTGATCCTGATTTCAACATGAGACCTCTGCCACTCACTGCATTCTCTCAGCATTTACTCACAAGCACTCTCAACCCTAACAAACTCTCAAGTTCCTAAGGTTCTTAATTGAGGTTCTGAGAACTTCAATCCTTCCTCATTTTATTCTGCACGACTCCCCCAATTATCTTAAATGTTAAAATATATCTAGTTCATCAACTGATAAATAGATAAGGGAGACATGATATATTGATAGAATGTGGTGGTAGAATAAAGTATTGGCATCAGCCAAGGCTTCTAATTTTTTCTACTCACAATTCATTTTCTATCAAAACATTTTTATATAATTCTAAGTGTACAGATGCATAAGATGCATATTTAAAGCAATAATAAAATTATTTAAAAGATTCTTTGGTGCATATATATATATATATATGCACATATACAAGTGTGTTCATTTATTGATGGAAATTTGCATACAAAGATGGACATGGTTTTTTGTTGATGCTTATTTTTACATAGGGAATTAAATCTTGGCTACTGCAGGATGCAGAGATTAAACTTCTTCAGGGAGAGGTGGTCTTTGATTTATAATGACCAATGCTGAGGATGCCACTTCACATAATACATGATAAAACATGATGTAAGGATGTTTTGGGCCATCTTAGAAATGGTTGGAAATTCTGTTCTACCCCAAGCCATAGTAATTTTTCATGAAATTCAGAAAAGCTACTCATGATGCCTATTTCCTGTTGAGGAAGGGTGGGTAAGACAGGGTCTTACCCCCCCCCAGCTCTTCACAAGCACACTGCACACCTGGTTCTGCCTCCACCTCCCAATGTGCACCAAGACTCACCAACAAACAGCAATTTTGAAATCAAACATTCTAACACAATAAAATCCCAAATGCTCATTAATACTCATTTGTACTTAAATGCTAAAAAAAACGATGGTAGAAAAATACTAAAAGTATTTATTACCATAATTAAACCATCCTGTTTCTGTAAAAGTAGAAACTTCAAGGTTTCGTAAAAGCACTGAATTTAATAATTGCATACGATAGTTTCAATCCTGAGCTGAGGTATGTCAGGCCACCAGTGAGCCCACAGGGTGTGAGGGACTGTAGAAGACGTTGCAAATCTTGTGCTTCCGAATGCAGACTGCAATGAAGTGACAGGGCACCACAGTGCAAGCAAGACCACAAACACACAATAAACTCATCACGTGTTTGCTTTTGAATCATGAGGGATTTTGTTACTGTATATTCAGGGTCTTCTGCTTTGGCCAAATTTACTGCAACCCCCATATTGAAGTTACATAATTATCCACAGTTATGTACAGATATGTTGTGAATGATGCTTAAAAATGGTATGCAAATGAAAGAAGATTAATGCAAAATAACATAGACAATTCCATTTGTATGAAATTACCAATAGACAGAAACATAAAGAAAGATTTATGACCACATACATTCAGAGAAAACTAATATTGAAAGATGACAGTTAATGGTATGCATTTCTTTTGGAGCTTCAAACTGTGGTTTATTTGTCCAGATTCAATAGAGATTAATTTTTAAATTTGCTCTATCAACAAGGCATCTTAGAGACTGATGGTTAAAAATATCCAATTCAAATTTTCTAAAACAAACACTTATTTCTGTTGTGGAGGAAAGGATCTCAAAGAACACATTCTCATCTTCTCATCAGGTAAGATGCAGAGCAAAGCCTTTCCTGACCTAAAATGAGAGCTCTGTTTGAGGACATGGAGCTTTGGTTGCCTTGAGTTTTAACGGTGTGTCAATTTTCACTTTTCTGGAACTTACATCTAGCTAACTAAAGAATATGGAGGCAGAGGTGCCGTTTCCTCCTGGAAGTCTTTAGACTACACCCTGTCTGTGTAGACAGGTCCATAGTGTGTAGACTGGTGACTATCTCCTTTATTTCTCTCCTCAGCTTCATTCACAGTTACCTAGAGCACACACAATGTCTCTGTTTTATTCACAGCCGTAGTTCTTACCAAGCAGTATCATTTTTTGCTGTTGTTTTGTTTTACAGATTTCTGATCCAAGGACAGCCTTTACCCTAGAGCTACAGCAAGCCTATGACCAATATTTGAGAGGGGGAGGGGAAGAGGGAAGAAAAAAGGGAGGGAGAGGGAGACACAAGATTCATATATGAATGGATGAATAGGTAAAAGGTGCATTTCAGGGAAAAGACTGACTAATTCTTAAAAGGATTTATTCAGAAGCAAACCATGTGATCATATTCATGTAATGAACAAAATCAGAATACAATCCTAAAGGACTCTGGGCAAACAGAGGTCTCATATTATTCCTGTCTTAAGAGAAAAAAAATTCTGAAAGTATGACTACAGAAACTTAAATGTAACCAGTGACAGGGTACTAAATATGTTAATATCATAAACACATAAACCATAAATGATCAGAAGTTAGGAACAATTAAGGGAAACAATTAAAATAGAATTGTATCATATTTCTTGAATTTGGTTGGTTCTCAAACATTAAATTCAGATGTTGCTTTTACTCATAAGCTCTGAAAAAGCAAATAATATTTTCTACATACTGTTCACAATAAATCGTAACTTACCATTCAAATTTAATCTATACACAAACATAACCCTAAAACCTCCACCAGGCCCACAAATACTCAAGACAACCAAAATCTGATTTCCAGGACAGCAGTTTTAACTTTACAAGTACAATATTTATACTGAGGAGATAAATTATGTAAATCATAATGGCTTACGCTTGTATCATATCTAAGCCTGCACTTTTGCATTCTACAAGATTTCTACACATTTACCCATAGCTCAGTTGGTCTACTGAAACAATTTTACATTTCAGACAGTTAGATATTTATTAAGATTTAAGATCTGTTTGGGAAAAGCTTTAAACAATATCATTCACATTACTCACTTGATCACAGTGTCTATACAACAAACCTGAATTTAAAATTCATTCATAAATTCAGCCTCTATTGAAGCCACTATACCACTCACCTTCTTTCCATGCTGCCCTAAAATATTAAATTCAAACATCAAATTCATATTTAAATTAGATCAGTCTTAACTAATATTAGTTGACAACACAATTAGCCAAAAGAATATTGGTAATCTTTCCAGACAGAAATATTAAAATCCTTTTAAATGTATAAAATCTTTATTGCAAGTGTTTGTTTTGATGCAGGGCCTCAAATAGCCAGGGTGGTCTTGAACTCACTGTATAGCTGAAGGTAACCTTAAATTAGGTTATCCTGTGAATGAGGGTAACCTGTTCTACCTCTCAGCATGGAATCTGCAGGTATATGTCACCATAAAAGGTCTATACAGTGCCTCTACCATACCTGGCTAAAGTTCTTCCAGGACTTTAAAACCTAGTTCAGAGCAGTACATAAATATGCTAGCAACTCTACTAAAGGAACAATTGTGATAAGAAAAGGACAAGATTAAGAAACTAGGGAACACTAAGCCTGGTACCAAACAGGTAAAGACTATCAGAGAAAAGTGAATGCAGACAGGTAAGCTGCCCTACACTCAAAAGAGGCTCTGGCTACACAGCTGAGGAGTTTGCCCAACGAAGAGCAACGACACTGTCAGAAGATTTCCTTTGAAGTCTCCAACCCCAAGAAGACTGTCCTGTAGAGAAACTGAAGGCGACCTGAGCAGCAAGGTAACACGCCAAGAAAGGGCTCTGAGCAGGGATATAAATGCACCACCAACCAACCCCAGCCCTCCAGCTACAGACACTACAACTCAGGGTTCAAAAGACATTCAAAGGGGAAGCAGCTGCAAAGGATGGTGAAATGAAAACAATGTATTTAATGTCTGAACGGTGAGAGCTGGACGTTAGCACAGAATCCGCACTTCTACAGTGCGGACTTTTGGGGGGGGAAAGAGCACGTTTTCAGTTCACAGAAAGGCCTAGGACCTTAAACAAACTGTGTCTAACCCATTTACCTAATAGATAAGGTTAAACTTGTGCCCATACTTAAGCCTTCAGTGTAGTGCAAACGTGCCTTAAAGTATCCCACTAGCAAAGGATTCCACAGGGCCTTCACATCCTATCTGACAGGGCACACAGCTATTCTGTATTTCACGAAGGCCTCAATTATTCTAAGAAGGTAATATCACACATGGAAGGATTTGGGCCACAAACACATAAATGGGTCATGAACTAAGATGCACTAAGGTTCACACTGTTTACTTCTTGAAGGAGCTATTCAAAAACACATTCTTGAGCCAGAGATGGAACTAAATGGATGCAAAGGAAGAGGGAAGGAGGAGGAAAGAAGGAAGAGAGGGGAGCAGGAGGGAAGAGAAGGAAGAGGCAGAGGGAAGGAGGAGCATACGTTTACCAGGTCCTTTAGCCACTCCTTGGATAAACCATAAAAAGCTGTAAGAGAAAGCATGCAGGGCTATTGCTACACATAGACAGTTGTGTGCACACTTAGCACGCACAAAGCCCCAAGTAGGGAGTAAAGGGCCAACAAAAGGAGGGAAAGGCTCTAGAAGGGAAGGGAAGAACAGAGGCCAGGGGGGATATAAACACACACATGCCAACCTTACAAAAGCAGTGGCCATGTGCACACACTACCAGGCCTTCCTGGAACCAGAACCGGAATCAGAACGGAACCACACACCCCCTCCCGAGCATCTTGTACCATTGTACCTACTTAGGTGAGCAGACCTACAGTTCAACTGTTCCAGGACCTGCAAAGAAAAGGATCACAGAACCTGGGATGCCAGAGTTGTGACAAGAAGCAGACTCTTCTGAATGCACCAAAAAAAAAAAAAAAAAAAAAGAGCTAAAATTGCCCAACAAAATGCAAGGCAACAGGAGCTGAGTGGCTTATCCTGGCTGATTACTGTTCTAATACTCTCATCGACAGGGGGTGAAATACAAAGAAAGTGTGTGCTGGTTTTTACAGAAAACATATGGGAACTTACCTGGGGAAATTTACTCTCTCTTAATTAAACAAGGATTCTTTTCAGGGAGGAAAAAGTCAGCGACTAGTGAATATAATGCACTGGTATTCTCCTTCATCCAGGGCATGCGGGTTAGCTTTTGTCAGCTTGACACACACTAGTCACTGGGGAAGAATGAACTGAATGACTCCTATCGGTTTGGTTTGTAGGCATGTCTATGTGACAGCTTCTTGGGGGTTGAGCTACCTGGAAGGCCCAGACCACAGCGGGCAGTGTCATCTGTAGGCAGGTGGTCCTGGGAGGTATGAGAAAGGTAACTGAACATGGGCTTGGGAGCAAGCAGGAAGTGTCGTTCTGCTGAGGTTCCCATCTCTGTTCCTGCTGGAGCTCCTGCTCTGACATCCGTCAGTGATGGACAGTGATCTGGAATGTGTAAGCCAAGGAAGGCCTTCCCCCACAAGTGCTCACAAGCGATGTTTAACACAATAGAAAGCAAGCCAGGAGCATGGGTATCTGGCAGCAGCTAGAACAGTACTTTACATACAGAGACCTGGTGGATGGGTCAAGCAAATAGAGAGGGCAGTCTAGAAAAGATAATGGAGATTCCAGGCTCCCTGGGAAAAATAAATGGCAGAGAGCACAGGAAGAGAACAAATTAACATATTCCCAGGCAAGAGAGGGCCAGGGCCAAGGCATAGAATGGAAAGGAACGCCAATTTCGTGAGTCTTCCTAGATGAGCGCCATCTCTCTGTCCCCTGACATGAGACCAGCAACAAGCCAACCTAACACCTCCTTCAGCGACCAGGGCCTCTGGCAGGAGAATCGAGTTTACTCCAAGACACCATGGTCATCTTAAAGTCTCCTGAAGACCTTGCTCTTAAAATGAAGAACACACAATGAGTTTCCTGAGCGTCCTTCAGGCACTCACTAATATGCTAGAACTCCGAAGGCCACACATATACACAGCAGAATACAGACTCTCAAGCAGACTGCCTGAGTGTGAGTCTCTGTTCCCCTACCACCAGCGATCAGACCTCAGGCTAAATTGCCCTTGCCTCAGTTTCCTGCCTATAACAGACAAGAAACCGTCTTTTCTCTAATGGACCTATCCCTAAGGATATAATGTACTTCAGCTGTAACTCTAGTTACTATTTTGTAATTAATGATAGTATCTTTCCAGCATGAGTATTTATATGAACAAACTACCTTTTGGTAAATGTTTTTGTGGGAAGTACAGCTATTCTGAATACCACTTCTTAGAGTACTTCACCCCCTATGCCACAGACAGACAACTATTAATCAAGCTAGAATCTCCTACTTAGCTTGATGCAGCTTCAGGAGTCTGCTGATGAGGATTCCACAAAGGATGAGTTAGTTCATCATGGCCCAAGAATTACCAATGCTTCATTACTTCACCATTATGCCTTTGCCAAAGAGTTCAATCTAGTTTGTGTACTGTACCTTTAAAAATATGGTCCCAGGAACAGGGAGTATGTATCAGTTGATGGACACTTGGAAAATACATGACTATATGATGAACTCTGGGTTTGATTCCCCAGTATTAAAAATAAAGGTTAAAAAAAATCCATAGAATCCCAATTGGTAGAAGATTTACCAAGATCTTTACAAAAGAGCCTATAACTGGTTTGGGACTACGGAACCCTTGACTTGCAGCTCTAAGGGGCCCCCAATTCACCAACATCTCAGTGACATTTATGCTGTTGTTCCCTGTGGGAAGCAATGGAAAACTTCAGATAAACTGAGATAGGTCCCTTTTCATTATTCTTTAACAACTTTATACATGCGTTATATTGAGTTTTAGTCATTTTAACCCCATTATCATCTCTCAACACTGAGCCCCCTCATTCTCACTTCTCCCATTTTCATATCCTTCTTCCTTTTCTTTCCTTTCCTCTCTTTTTTTCTTTGTCTCTTTCTGTGACCAACTCAATTTAATTAAGGTTGCTTGCAGGGGCATGAGTTAGTGGTTTTTTATTGAAGCATGGGCAATTTGGCAATGGCTATAATTATGAGAAGAATGATTCTTCCTCTTCTAGCAACCATTAACTGCCAACAGCTCTTCACCAGGCAGCACAAGCCCCTTCCCCACATGTACAACAGTGTGAATTCAGGAGCACAATGGCATTGCCATCGCCCGAAGGCAGCAAAGATTGGTCCCTATAAACATGACGCCTGATTTAACAACAGGAGTGATCCAAAGTGCGGTACCACTACTGGAAACACATTCCTGTGGTGACGAGGTGGAATGGAAAGAAAAGGAGCCATTTAATGAAGCAAAATCAGAAAAGTAATGCCAGAAAAGTAATTTAGGCAAAGAGCAGAGAACAATGGGAGAAAGTAACTTCCTCACATGCTCCACAGCCTGCTGGGCTTCACCTCTGGATAATCCTCTCTCCTCACCACACTAGGTCAGTCCCCACCACCACCTGTGGTAGCTCCTAAGGGCCTCAGCTGAGACATGTTTCAGCTCCCACAGGATTCTTGAAGCCAGGACTCACGCTGAATATTGAATGTGTACTCCCCGACCAGAGCCTAGCCAGGTTACAATAAGAGCCCTCCCTACTCTATCTACAGGCAAGTCTTACAGTTTGGCTTAAACCCCAAAGGTTCTTACATGCAACAACAGACATGAATCTCAGATGAAACCACCACACTTACAAATACACACTGTATGATTTACATTTGTATCACATTCCGGAAAAAGACTAAACTACAGAGGTGAGAAAAATATTGGTGATACCAATAACGGGCAGGAGAATAGACTTTATTTTCTCCATCACATAGGGGTACTTTCAAGGTGTGTTGTTTAATTTACAAACAAGAACACTATATTGAATAGTGCATAGTGCTCACTAGGTAGCTCTTCTGTGCCTTGATGAATTCTTTGCTTTCCCAACTCCACACAGTTCTGACACCAGTGTGAGGCTTGATGTGCCCTTGGTCAGTTACCCTGTTCCAGGAATCTTGTTTATAATCAGTTCAAATCTTATTTTCAGTGTGAATACTTTTTCTTTGCTTCACTTTGAGCTTTCTTGACAGATTTCTTTTCTATTATCACTTCTTTTGACCTGTCACATGAGTTTATCAAAGACAAGGGGACAACATAACTACATGTCTGTCTGCTCATAAACCAACAGAAAGAACTAACACCACTAATACAGTGAATCATAACTCATTAACATGACTTCTGATATAATTAGACTATACTGATAGGGAACTGGTGTTAATTAACCATGGCAAGTAAAAGCCAGTGTCATGTAAAAGAAGAAACAATTACACTTAAAGTAATTTTAAAATGAATGAACTGAATCACCAGAGATTTAAGATATATAAATTGAGTACCTTCCTACATCTTATAATAATCAAAGAAGTGGGGAGGTCCCTGAAGACGCAATTCCATCTAGATTAATAAATGAGAAGAAATTTGTCCTACAATTCCAACTCTGATGCCAGTAACAAAATTATGGGTACTATTATGTTTTTATGACATTCCTTTTACAAAGTCAGTAATATTTTTTCATTGGTTGAATGGACCAAGAGAGAATAATATTAGACAATACTTGTAGAAATTCAACCAGACACTATCATACAAATATACACAGTGACTGCAACTGGTACTATTCTCTAATGTGCTCACAGAATCCTCATAGCCACCCACAAGGCAAGTGGCATTATAATCACCTGTATGTATAGCAGAATGCCAGAGAATAAGGAAGTCCAATAATTCTTCTACAGATAGGCCAACAGTAAGCAATAGAGCCAGGATTTGAACTCAAAAACAACTTCACAAATCAAGCTGTTCAAAATGCTATTTCTCTCTGCTTTCTGTACAAAATAAACACAGTCATCAGGAAGGGTACCCAGTACTGATCCCTAGATGTTGCACAGATATCACTTAGTGATGTTCAACACCACACACAGTTTGCTCTCCTGGGACATCAAGTACAACAAACAATGACCCACTGAGTTAGAAAAACCATTCCAAGATGCTAAGGGTGGCAGGAGAACAGAGTGAAAAAAATTCAAAATAAGTCCATTCTTCTATGGAAAACTGACATAAATACAAGAAGATCACTAATTTGTAAGACTAGAAAAAGTCTTGTATTTATCATAAATGTGTCTAAGAAGAGTACTGTTACAACAAGGTATGGAGCATGAACAAATTCCACTGACATTTTCAATACCTCTGACCCTGAAAGTTAATCATACTGCTTGCAGAGGTCTGATCTCACAAGAATTCCATAAGGAGCAGGAACGTGAGGGCCTAATAAGGATGTATGATACAGGAGCAAAGGGATTAGTTAACTAAAATAAGTGGATTCCTCTCTAAATATAATCCGCTCATAAGGACATTTAGAACATTTTTATCTCATTAGGGGTATTAAGTGAGGAAAAGAGTCTCAGTACCAAACAATCCTAATTATAATTCATCTTAGGAAATAAAGTGAGTTTTCGTAACTGAAATGGAAAATGTATGGCAGGAAACATCTTTAATATAATAACAGAACTGTCACCAAACTCAGACACTAAAACAAACACGGCAGGCTAAAGGAACACAATGAAAACTAACTAACTGCTCTCAGAGTGACAATGGCTTTTCATGTTTCTCAAAACATGCTTCTTCCTCTGTCATCATAACAACCCAAAGCACAAGTAAGATGACTGAGAAAAAGAGACTCAGTTTGTAAGCAGCAGGACACATAATAACGGTTTACTCTAACACATCTTCCATGAAGGTGACACAAGAAGTAAAATCAAGGCAGTTAATAAGGCAACTTCACTATCAGTGGGCTTCCATGTGGGGAAAACTCTGTCTACTTCGCCATCTCACCAGAAAGGAGAGCTTGCCAACCAAGTAGTGCAACAATAAATAAATAAATAAATAAATAAATAAATAAATAAATTCTACAGAAATGGAATGCATGGTGTGACTTCTTGTTGTTAGATGTTCAAAGACAATTTTACTAAAATTGAAAAGAGAAACTTGAAAGCAGGTAAGCTGTAAACCTCAGCAGCTGTCACAGAATTGAACAGGGAAGGGTTTGAGTTAAGCCGACATGGAGGTCAGCCACCTGGCAGATAACAGCTACAGGGCAGACACAAAAGCTTTAAAGAAAAGGAGACCTAAAGGACTAGAGAAAGCATATTTAGCTCTGGCCAGCAACCTAAAGACAGAAGAGAAGAAGGAGGAATATATATGTTCCGTTTTGAGTCAGAATTTACAATGGCAGGCAGACCCAGCATAAGCTGATGGTAGCTCTGTAGCTTCTGCATCGAGGATGCGAATTCCAGGAAGGGAACGTAAGATAATAAAACAGTAGGTCAGAGGTGATGCCCAGTGTTGGGTATCCATCACAGCTTCGGCCTCTTACTGTGGTAAGAGTCTCCCTCAGAAGGTAGGGCTGTCTCATTGCCTTTTTGAGCTCCACAGCCTTATTGCAAGCAGTTAATTTTCTAAATTTCAGATAGGAAGTAATCACTACCCTCTCCTAGCATAGTTCCTCTCAGGAAGCACTGGAGAAAACTTGGTCCAGTGCCTACTCTCAAGGCTGTTCATCTCCATGACTAAAATCACGAGGCATATCTCTCTTTGTTGAGAGCTAGGGCTTTCATGCTCCTAGTCTACACCATGCCCCCAGGAAAGAGGGGGCAGGCATAGGCATCAGTGTTTTCACATTAGGTACAAGTATCTGCCTTGATTATTTTTAAGTATCTATTTGAAAACTGTGAAGGGGTTGTTCTGTGGAAGTAAAAGAACAGTTGCATCATTATTCAGCGGTGGCTAAGAAAACACTTTACAATTACATAACAGAAAGATCAGAGGACAGGGAACTATTTTCCTACTGTAAGACTCAACACAGCTTTTAAAAAGCTGAATTTTTCAGCCAACAAAAGCAATCAGAACAATAGTCTATGTTATCATTAATTTTACACTTTCCAGTATGGCCCACTCTTCTCTGTAGTAAGTCTTTGCTATGGGGAATTAGGGTTGGGGGAAGAATATAGGGATTTAGATCAGTCAATGAATTTTGCATGATGTATGTATATATGTATGTATGTATGTATGTATGTGTGTGTGTGTGTGTGTGTGTGTATGTATTTGATAAATAAACTGTCCTTTCTTGATTAGGCAACTTTTCCTTTCCTTGAAAAATAGTGTCAATCCTGTTCCTATTCCTACCTGCCCCTGGTCCACCTACAAACTCTGTTTTCCCTTTCCAGAAGATCCATGTACCCACCCCCACCACAGTCCTCTCTCCTTGTTACTTACCCTCTCTGGGTTTGTGACTTGCAGTATGATTATCCTTAACAACTAATATCCACTTACAAGTGAGTATATATCATGCTTGCCTTTCTGGGTCTGTGTTGCCTTGCTAAGGATCATGGTATTGTTGATTGGTTGGTTGGTTGGTTGGTTGGTTGGTTGGTTGGTTGGTTTGTAGTCTAATCTATTTGTCTGAAAATTTCACGTTGTCATTTTTTTAACATCTGAGTAATACTCCATTGTTTAAGTGTATATTTCCTTTATCCATTCTTTGGTTGAGGAAAATCTAGGTTGTTTCCAGAGTCTGACTATTATGAATAAAGCAGCTATAAACATAGTTGAGCAAGTGTCTTTGTGGTAAGATGGAGTGTCTTTGGGTATATGCTCAGGAGTGGTATAGCTGTGTCTTAAAGTAAATCAATTCCAAATTTTCTGAGAAACATCCATATTGACTTCCAAAGTAGCTGTACAAGTTTGCACTCTGACCAAGAATGGAAGAGTGTTCCCCTTGTTCCACATCCTCACCAGCACGGGTTGTTACTTGTGTTATTGGTCTTAGCCATTCTGACAGATATAAGATGAAATCAGAAAGTAGATTCAATTTGTATTTCCCTGATGGATAAGGATATTAAATGTTTCTTTAAGTGTTTCTCAGCCATTTGAGATTCCACTATTTTGAACTCTCTGTTTAGATTTGTATCTTATCTTTAATTGGGTTATTTGGCTTGTTGATGCATAGTTTCTTGAGTTCTTTATGTATTTTAGATATTAGAATTCTATGTGATGTGGAGTTGGGTTGGAGATGGAGGGAGAGAGGGAGAGACAACTAGAGTTGGAGAGCATTTAGAGGGTGATGGAGAAACCCAGTATAGTAGAAACTTCTAGGAATTTTTAAGGGTGATCCTAGCAAGAATTCCTACTAGTGAAGAACACACAGCCTGAACTGGTCATCTTCTGTACTGTAACCAGGCAAGGCTTCTCGTAGTAGCACTAGGACACTAACTGAACCACATAACCTTCAATGTACAAACTATCCTGCCTGTAAGATGTGCTGGGGAAATGATGACTCGAGCTTGTGAAAGTGGCCAACCAATGACTACTCTAACTTAGGGCCTACACCAGGAGAGGGGCCCATGCCAGTACTGCCTGGATAGGCAGATGCTAAATGACCCAGAGACCTAAGGTAGAACCAAACACAACTGGAACAAAAAAAACCTGTCAATGAAATAGTTGCTAACGAACACTGTTACACTCATAGATTTGTACCTAGCACCAGAGAGGCTTCCTCAGGCAGCTAATGAGAGTAGACATAGAAACCTATTGCCAAAGATTACACAGAGTTCAAGAAAGCGCACCAAAGAAGAGGAAGAATTAATTGCAGGAGCATTGTTAGAGGACGCCAGGAGAACATGGCCCACAAATTCAACTAAGCAGGGGAGGGGCTCACAGAGACTGAAGTGGCAATTATGAAGCCTTCATGGATCTTCAATCGATCCTATGAATACGTCTTATGGATGTTTAGCTTGGGGTTTTAATGGGCCTCCTAACAGCAGTAGTAAGGATGTCTCTGAATCCTTTGCCTATTCCTAGGAATCTTTCCTTTGACTGGGTTGCCATTTCCAGCCTTGATATGAATAAGGATTTGTACATAGTCTTATTTTATCTTTTTATGGAATGTTCAGTTGATATCCCTTGGAGGCTTGCTCTTTTCTGAAAGGTGGGTTGGGGAGAAAGGATGTTGGGGAGAAACTGGGAGCTGTAGAGGAAGAGGAAGCTGTAGTCAGAATTCATTGTATGAGACAAGAATAAGTAAAAAGTAGTATCAGGATCAAGTCATATGACAGAAAACACATAGGTATACACACATGCATGCACCTGGACACACATGTGGTGCACAGGGACACACATATGGCCGTTATATTTTTGTATTCTCACATTTATGATGACTGTGGTAGTCTGAATGAGATTCCTCCACATAGGCTCATAGGCTCATGTATTTGAATGCTGGCGATCCAGTCAGTGAACTGTTCAGGATGGATGGAAGTGTGGCCTTGCTGTAGAGGATGTGTCACTAGCAGTGAGTTTTGAGGTGTCACAAGTCCATACCATTACTAATTAGTTCTCACTCTGCCTCACACTTGTGGATGAGAGTAAGCTCTCAGCTACTGCCCCAGCACCATGCTTGCCTCCTGATGCCATACGCACTACCACACTGGTCATGGACTCTAACCCTCTAAAACTATGAACCTCAAAAAATTGTTACAAGTTGCCTGGGTCATGGTATTTTAACACACCAATATAAAAGTGACTAAGACAATGATGAAATCCTATTACCTTAAAAGCCAGAGAGTAAAAAGCTTCAGACACTCTCCTATGTCATACAGACAGCATCTACCCTAAGCATGGAAACAAGTATGAATGTAAATGTATGAAGTCTTTCTTAATTTTAAGCTGAACTATATAGCACATACCCCCTACAGAACACAATCATCTTCTCTTCCTGTGCCCTGTAGCTTGTTCTTTCCATTGGAGCATCTGTTCTGACACTTAATGCCTTTACCTCAGGCATTCAAATATTACCAGGTCTAAATCAGGACCTATCTCAGGAAAACCCCAAGACTTGAATCACCCTTCACAGGATTCATCCACTGTCTAGACCAATTTTCAACCTCCCTGAGGCCTTTAACTAACTTAAGAAAGATGCAATGCTCAATAAAGATCCCCAGAAAGAGTGGTACCAAAGTGGAGACAGAGTATAATTGATATAATCAATGTTGACTAACTTTTGTAGGGTGGAGATTCCAAAGCAATGTAGGTAGAATAAGTTAGCAAAAGAAGTGGGAAAACTGCAGGAAGATAGAAAAGAGGAAAAGAGGGCTCCACATTTGACAGAAGTTTCTCCACTCCAAAGATGTTTGAAGAAAAACTGTAACTGCTAATCCTAGCCTTTAAAAAAAAAAATACTTCTGACATCACTGCAGTATTAGAAACATTTGGGAGTATGAACCATCGGCTGACAGTTACAGGAATCCTGGAAGGGGAAACAATGGTCAAGGAAGGCCAGACAGCAGTACAGTTATAAACCTCTGCACAGTCCCAAAGCTTCCTCCAAGCCATGCAAGCCACTCCCAGTAAGAGGTGGATGGGAATGCTGTTCCTCACTTCCCCAGGTGATGATGCTAAGGAGGGGCATGAACACAGCTCTGCTGCAGAGAACATTTGGGTTCCTTGGTTTTCTCACCTTTTGAAGTAAGACATGTCATGGGTTTCATTCCCAAGGGCCTGAGATTTATAGAAGCCAGTAAAGACATGATTTACAAGTCTAACTACAAAAAATGCTAGTATAAAAACAAAAACTTTCCAATTTTCCTTATGCCATGACTTGGTCCTTCTGTAATATAGGAAATGGGGTTGAGGAAAATGTTGTGGTTAAAAAAAAATACAGCAGGTCACTTCAAGATTAGGAATCTTTCAAAAAAGATAGCACCCTCACTCAAAAATTGCATTTATTTTATTTTATGTGTATGGGTGCTTTGCTTGCATAGATATATGTGCACCACGAGTGCCTGTTACAGACAGTTGTGAGCCACCCTGGGTGCTGGAAATCAAACCCCAGATTACTCCTCTTCCAGAGGAACAGTGTCTTTAACCACTGAACCATCTCCAGCCCTGTGCTCCAAGTTTGTGACAATGAAGGTTTGAAAAAACAATACACCCACTCTCAAAGCACGTAAGTAAAGAAAATAGATAAACTACCAAACCAGTATTCCATGCTGTCAATGAGTCAACAAGTACATCCCACAGAAACTAACAGTGTTTAATAAAAGTTCCTCTTTATCAATAATATTCTCATGTTACTTAAAAATTCCACAAAAATCAGCTCTTTAAAGGAATCTTTTTATAATTGAAGCCTTTCAACTTAAACGCTTATGCTAGCTAGACTGAGTATTTATAGATACTCAAAATAGTACACCTTCAATTCAGATGTCTAAGAGAGCAAAGTATAGTAGATGTTTTAACAACAAAATCATGCTTCCACAGAATGTCTGTTGCAAGAGAATATATCTGTAAAATCACATGTGAGAAATGTTTATACGTCAGAAATGTAACTAACTCATAAATACACAAAACACAATCTACCATTAGAATTAGAGCATCTGTAAATTCAATATCCATTATCTGCCTTTCTGGCTCTCCATGGATATCAAAAACAACAAGACTGATAAGCATCCTTTTCACTGTCTGTAGCGCATGCACACAATTGCCGGCTAGATTTTTAAGTACCCCATTGTGGCTAGCATGGCAATAGATGTTCAGGTCAGCCTGTTCGGCAGAGGGCAAGAAACCATGGACTCTGATATCAGAAAGTTAGACTTTCAACAATATGGCACACAACAGAGAACTTCCTGACCAGCACAAAACATGGTGGTTGGAGAAATGGAGCATGATTAAAATAAAAGAAACAATACGGGAGAGTTCATGATCTAGTGCCATTTCTATCTTTAGTATAGATTTTAAGATCTAATCTACTCTAAGTCTCTCAAAACAATAACTATTATTCCCATGAGGTAATAATCAACTTGAACTCAGAAAATTCAAGTTCAAGTGTATTGTATGCTGAGACGGTAGTCACAGAGAGCACAGTGGCACTGAATGAGTTCTCACATACTTTACATTCTATGGCCATCTGAAACCATGCATGAATGAAAACATACGTGGTGTCATAAGCACATCACAATCTTTCCTAGATAGCAAAGTAGTGAAGTATTAATAACTATATATGTCATTAAAAATATCCCCTGGCTCTTCTGAAGAGAACAGTATTCTCTAGCTCAGTGTAAGGAATCTGTTCAGTAGCCATGTTACAAAAATCCAAAAGCTAAGTTAATGCTAAAATGCTTATCAACCATGTGGGTTCCAGAGCCTACATTATGAAAAAAAATTACAAAAAAGCTGAACCCCAAGAGGAGAAAATCTCTGTTAATATCGGGTATCCTACTGAAAAGTCTTGAGAAACTGTGAGTTCTTGCCATCTCAGAAAGCAGGCTGACTTAAACACCTATCATTACAATGGACAAAACAAAGGTACCACTCCTTGTCTACCAGGGTGGTAGATGAAAATCCATGCTGAGCCTCAGGAAAGGAAGCTGAGCTGGACTCTCCCACCAAAGAAACAACTACCTCCACAAGGCAAGTATGGGCATTCCAGGGGGAGGAAAAGGTCTACCTCCCGATTTTCATCTGGCCTTGCTCCCATGTATCAAGTTAATGTTTTAGCTCAGTGAAAGTAATTACCAGCCAGGCTCTGCAATCCATCATTCACCATGGGCATTCCTGCTGATTCTTTCTTTGGTCTCTAGGACCCAAGAATCTCTTTTGTTGATCTGTAAGTGCAAAGGAAAGGTTTGGTTGTTACTAGTTTCTTGCTATTCTAAATTTCTGCCAAGTAATTAGAATAGAAAATGAACTATTTTCAAGTTTTTTAATTGAAGCTATGGGGGTTAGAGTAGTCATAGCCTCTAACAAAAATAAGATTAAAACCATACATCTTTGATGCCCCCCCACACACACACACACCTCTTCCAAGTAGAATGGACAAATGTAATCTGACTCTAGACAGTGAGCTTGGGGACTTGATCCAAATCACCCTCCTTCTAATTTGGCAAGAATACCTTAGTAAATTAGCAAACTGCATATAAATTTACAAAAGGTATTCCTATATCTTCATATCATCCAAAAGAAAAGCATTATTGGAATCCTCACTGCATAGACAATGAGTGGAAAGTTCAGAGGTTAGATGCACTATCCCCAGGAACACATTTCACAGGTTACAAAACAAATTTACCCACTCAAAACATTAGGCTTCTACACATCTTTCCAAGTAACTATAATACAGGACAGCTTACATGAGTTCTAACCAGGAGTAATATCCAAAATTGATTATCTCTTTGGCGTTCATCACACAGTAGGCATTGTTTATTTTACATACTCCACTAAACTACAGACGTGACAAAGGCATTCTAAAATTCCCCTCAATGCTGCCTACCATGTAAGTCTGTTTCCTTTACATAAGTACATTGATTAGCAATATAAATACAAGTAAATATAATAAATTTATAGATACATATGTATGCATATAATATATAAAAGACCTATGTCGTAATAATCACAGTAATGGTAAGTTAAAATACATCAGTTTAAAACATTCTGTCTTTGGTGATCAGAAACCCTATGGATATAGGATCTGTGGCTATATACACTACCAATCTAAACATCAAATGGCTGTGTGTGACAGCTAGCTTGTTCAGACAATGCTTCATTTGACAATGGACCATGAGAACACGGTGGTCCCACAGACTGACATGAAGCAATTTTTATAAAATGATCTAATGTACACATAGTTGAAAAAGAAAAAAAAAGAAACTGAAGGACAAGAAAACAAAGGCCTTATTGTTGGAGCAAAATATTGATGGTAAATTATCTGCTTACAAATAAATCTATGATTAAAAAGAAGAAGAAGAGAGAAACCAGAAAAACTACTACAGACACATTTGTGCCTGAGGAGGAGGCAGTCCTCAGAAGGGCTTGAGAGACGGTGCTAAGCAAATGGGCATCTCCATCTTGTCACACCCACGGACGACTTTCCAGGATGACAAGATATAATCCTGACATTGTTTAGACTTCAGCTCTTATATTAATTTTTAATCAGAAAAAGGTTTTAAATGAAAAATGTCTTGACAACAGTCAAATAATCTTGTACAATGTATCCATATATTAATCTAAGTATAAGATTCAAACATTTAAAAGTAAGTTTTATAAAATGCAAAGATTCAGTAACTTGATTAATTACTAAAGAACTACCCAGTACTCCCAGAGCTCCCAGGACTAAACCACCAACCAAAGAGTACACATGGAGGGACCCAGGGCTCCAGATGCATATGTAGCTGAGGATGGCTTGTTGGACACCAAAGGGAGAAGAGCCCTTGGTCCTGAGAAGGTGAGATGCCCTAGTATAGGGGATCTATACTTCCAGGACAGGGAAGAGGGAGTGTGTGGGTTGGTGAGCAGGGGGAGGGGGGAAGGGTTAGGGAGTTTTGAGGGAAAGCAGAACCAGGAATGGGGACATTAGAAATGTAAATAAAGAATACAACTAATTAAAAAACCAAACTAAGTGCAGAGGGCTTACAAAGTCTACAGTAGTTTGTTATAATGGCCCAGGTCCTCAAAGTCACACACCATTCACTCACCAACTCACCCACGGCTTTAGGTTTGTAAACTCCACTCATAGAAGTGCACCCTATGTATGCTTGATTTTCAGCATTTCTACTGTGTTCTTTTTGTATCTTTTCTGTGTTCAGATGTTTTTAAATATAAAAATATTTGACTACAATATGCAGAACAGAAATACGCTGTATAGTCTTGTGACTTAGGAGCAAGATAATGTATCACATAACCTTAAGGAATAGGCCACACCATCTAGGACTGTGAAGACTATTCAGTGATGTTCACATAACAATTCAATCTAAATGTCCTGGCATGTTCCTGAGGTTTAGCGACATGAGAACACAAATAACACCACACCTCTCTTTGTCACTGAATGAAACCAAGGCACCAGGATCTACAAACAGAACAAGCAACATCTTCTTTGGTGTATAAAAATTAACTTCATCACACATACTATTTTTCTTATTTCCACTCTGTATAATTATACACAACCTGAAAGGTGTGCTAAAAAGAAAGAAGTCAGCCATAATCCCAGAAATGAGAGCTGCTGAGATCTGCTTTTCCACCTAGCCATTTCCTCTGATAGACTATTCAAAATACTTCCCTTCCCACAGAAAGATGGAATACTATCATGATGGACAGTAATAAGATAGATAACACAGACTAGAAGAAATGGATTTCGTTGCACTTACAGCATTGGTTCAAACTCCTAACTAAAGAAACAAGGTAAACTGGAGGATCTATGTATTAAACTCCTTTGGAAAACTAAGAAAGGAGGCAACCTAACTACTCAAGTGTGACACCCATAAAACAAGAATAAATAAGAATCTACAGTGAGTACAGAGAGGTACCCCCTGTTGGAATTGGTTTTGTTCCTCAAAACCATTTTTTTACTTTCTATTTTAGCATTGAAACTATAAACTCTTAATTATTTTATCAATGAGAAACTTAGCTCAGTCCCAAAAGTGGGGGTGGGCATAAAAAGTCCTCTTTTTCTAAGGCAACCCCCCCTATATATGGGTCATGACCCACAGCTGGGAGCTGCTGAGCTGGGGATTAGGTGTTTACATGCAGCCTTACCAGTCTTGCTGGGTCCAGCATTTTCTGAATGTGCCCCCAGTCCTCCTTTTAGGAATAGTAATGCGTATCTGTGCCACTGCATGCTGAAATTAATACACATTTAGAATTCTCAGGGTCTTATTGAGACTGTGGAAGATTATGGGAGCCTCTGAAATAGGATTAAATACACTTTGCATTATAATAATGGCCTCTTAGCCTTTGGAGCCTGGGTGTGGAATGTAGTGGTTTGAATGAGAATGATTCCCATAGGCTCAAATATCAGAACCCTGGTGGTGACTTTACAGCTATACCTTACCAGGGGCAGGCTCTGAGACTTGCATGTAGACTAGCCTCAATTCCAGTTCACTCTCTCTGTTCATGTTTGGGGCTTAACAAGTGATCTCCCAGCTCCCTTCCATGATGGTCTCATCCTTCTGGAGGCACAAGCCAAAATAATCTCTTCCATAAATTCCCTTGGTCATAGTATTTTATTCCAGCAGCAGAAAAGTAAATAATACGGGCTATAAATAATCAAAGATTAAAACAATTTTTACTTAATCTTAAAAAATTCATGATAAAATTGGGCACCAAAAAAGTAAAATGTACGCACAGTCTGTGCTGCACTAACTATTGCAGCCGGTGTCCCTCTTCCTGCGTGGCAGAACTGCTGCTCCAGCTTCTGGACTCAGCCACAACCAAGAAAAGGCAAGACAGTAAACAACAGTTACAGCTCCTGCCACACAATTTACTTAAAACCCCCGACAGATTTACAAGTGCAATCTCAGTTTTTAACCCTAAAATAATTAGGCTTCACTGTTTTGATTATTTTGTCTTTGATGTAAAACTATAGGTGACAACAATGGTATGTGCTGTCCAAACTGCAAACAACTTGTTTTTAACAGATTATTAAAATAGTACACATTCACTGTGTTTTTTCAAAATTTAGAGACATAGAAAGAAAATGTTTTACTATATACAGATGATACCATGTACTAGATACTTGTGCAATGTTCCTAATTCTCAGTATTATCAGCAATGCTGAGATAAACTAAAATACGTTAAATTGTTCTATGCAAAATATCTACTTCCTCAGGACAAAATTCTTGACAGTAAAATGAACTTTAAGGGTTACAGTTTATGAACACTGAAAACACAGAGTTGGTGTATAAAGTCACATCATACCTGAAACCATATCATAAACTAAAAAGAAAATAATTATCTAGACATGTAACTGTCTTTATTCATTAAAACACACCCATTTTCCCCGTCATCATTCTCAGATTGCTTCCTCCAACAGCACTGCCTCGTGGTGGGTAGAAAAAATTAAGTCAATTTGATATCATAATGTACTCTTCGTTGATATTTATCAAGGGAAATGGGAAATTTGAAAATTCAAATGTCCAATTAATGGAAGACAAAAGGTTAATGCCAAGTAAATTTTGTCAAATGCATTATTTTCAGGATGCTTTATCAGTACAATCTGTCCAGAGAACTTCCTCCCTACAGGTTAAGCCTCATATTTAAACACATTTCAACCTTTCAACTGGGTGAGTGAGGTCTATAGAGAATGAATCCTTGCCGTCCTGAATAACAACACTTAACATTCACTTTGCATAAATCATCAATAAATCAAATTAACAGTCACTTACTTGTTACCACTAATTAGCTAAACAATCTACTAAAATATCCCCTTTGGAGCATTTGTAGAAAGATACAGAGAGGAGGGGATATATTCTATGGTGATGTGGTGAGGTATGGGAGAATGGGGTGCCTCAGCGGGCCCATGCCAAGGCATCCCTTCCCCCTGAGGACCAGCCACATGATGGTATAGTATAGAGTTTATTAAGGGCATGGGGAGGGGAGTTAAGAGAGTGGTAGAGGCAGAGAAAAAGACAGTAGAGAAGTAGAGTAGAGATGTAGAGGCCAGCCATGGCACGTGGAGGGGGGGGGGGGGGAAGGCAATGAGAGAAGGGAAAAAGGGAAGCAGGAAAAGAGCAAGGGAGGAGCAAGAGACCAAGAAGGCAAGAGAGCAAAGAGGGGGCAACCAGCCTCTTTTATAGTGGGTCAGGCCTACCTGGCTATTGCCAGGTAACTATGGGGTGGAGTTTAGACAGAATGCTAACATCCTTCATCAACTGACAGAAAATGGCTCTTAAACTAGGTCATACTAGCCACTCAAGAAAACACACACAGTATAACACATCTGCCATACAAACTGCACCCCGTAAGAAGTTCATTAAAAGAACACACCACAAGGGACTGATTATCATGATAACAAATGTAATACATGAGGCTGAAATATAATACAGCAAGGGGGTATTACTGCACACCCATGCCAAGATGTGCTCTTAAGAAATAACTACATGCAAGAGGTCAGGTGTAAGGAGGTTTACTGGGAGACTGCAGAGGGGTGAGGACCTGCAGACTGGGTAGAGGCAGACAAGAGCAGAGCCATGAGGGCAGATAAGGGAAGAGGGGGCCAGAAGACAGAAAACACTGGCAGAAATAAACTGTACCATACAACACCAGGATTACCAAATGCTGACACGTCTCTAGCTTCAGGCTTAGGGACTAACTAGTAAGCTCATTATTAGATCAAAAGAGGCACAAAGTCAAATTTTTCTAGCCACAACTTAGACTATCACTGCATTACATTTCATAAATTAATACAATATTTACACTGCTTTTGGTAATTATGCATGTTTATATCAAAGATTATTATATAAAGCATTAAATACCCTATCAAAGTCAAATTAGCTTTTATAAGATTTATAAGAATCTTTAACACTTAAAACATATTTTATCCACACACATGACTCTTTAGTTTTTGAAATGACCTTTGATTTGGTTTCTCTTTCTGAAATTTGTATTAATGACATATTATATACATGAAATATGGCTAAAGACACACAGAAGTTGTCAGCTAAGTCATAGGAGTAAAAAAGAAAATTTAAATGTTTTAGGAGCGTATGGAAAAGGCCCTGAGAATGAATTACTAAATCTGCAAACAGAAGAGTTTTGCTTTCAAATTTGTTCCAGGCAGGTATGAGGATGTTCAATGATGTATTCATTACAAGCCCAGAACTGCCATATGTTTCTCTTAAATTCTCCCTAAGTAGCTTATTTGCCAGTCCTGAAGACTTTATCACTTAAGAGTCAGAGAAATTCCTATTAGAAAATTACTGGTTCCAAGAAACACTGAATCTATACACCTACTTTTAAAAGCAAATGACTTGAGAATTCTGCTAATGTGTATGTCACAGTCATTAATGTAACTGAATAAGAATGTCCCCACAGACTCAAATATTTGGACACTTAGCTGGTGGTACTCTTTGGAAGGGATAAACAGATGGAGCCTTGCTGGAGGAAGTGAGTCCCCAGAGGTCAGCTTTGAGAGGTTAAAGACTGTTGCCATATTCAGTCTGCTTTCTCTGCTTCACACTTTGTGCCTGCAGATGTGAGCTCTCTGCGTTCTACTCCAGCTGCCATGCCTGCTGCTTGCTGCATTGCTGCCCATCATGATGTCTATTAAACTATAAGCAAAGTTCCTTTCTCATGGGAAAGGGAGCAGGAAGGTCGCTTCCTCAGGTTTGCAGCTTGCTTGGGAGAACATCCGGTTCTCTGCGTGAGGAAGTGTCTCCTCTGTCTTGGTAGGCTGAGAATGACAAAGACCCTAGGTTGCCTGGAAACCAGTAAGCTGGGAGCAATCTCCTCATGCCATTTCTCTACAGATAATGAAATATATCTTCAAATTTAAAGCCAGGGATGGGGTATTACACCTATAATTTCAGTGTCTGGGAGGTAGAATGAGGAGAATCAGGAGTTCAAGGATAGCTTCATTTGCATAATGAGCTCAGGACCAGGCTAGACTACAGAAACAGTATCCGTTCTGAATAAATAAATAAATAAATAAATAAGAAATTAAAAATAGTAATTCATTTGATTGCTCATTTAAGAGCACCTATGCTCACCAAGGTTTCTGCTGTGAAAAGCTAGTGAGAAAATTCTTATTGATGGTGTAATGAGGAGGGTAGACAGGTCTGATACTCAGATAGATGCTTAGACTATAGATATGGATCAGGAGTGCAGTACTTGCCTGTCTTTCAAGAGGCTGTGAGCTTGGTGTCTATATTGAAGGAAAAACAACACCAAGCAAAGCCCACAAGAAACTAAAACTGTTTTCTATACAAAATTGTCCCAATCAAAGACACCTCCCAAGTAATGGAAATTAGTCAAGTATCAGCAGAGAACAAAATTTACAAAGATCTGCTACTTCTCCCCAAATGGGATTCTTTCCACTCTGAGACCAATCTGTCAACTCCAGAGGAGTGGCTGAAGAGTAGCCATGTTTTTAACAAACACCATACTAAAAGAATGAGGACTGCAGTCTACAAATCTTCCAAATATTCTGATCTCTATATAAAGGGTTAGTATCTCAGAAATAAGAACAAACTAGAAGTAAACAAATCAAGTTTTCCAGAAATTAAACCCCACCTCACTTTAGTTTATCTGTGAAGTGGACTGAAGTAACTGGCAAGAAGCAACTGTAAGACCAACTATATTCCATGTAGCAGCTATCCCTGGTGGTCAACTTGACTATATCTGGAATGAACTCTGGCCTGGATCTTGGCTTAGAGATCTTGAGACACAGTGGCTATGAATCCCAGAAGATTTTGACAGGGAAATCTCTAAGTTCAAAGTCATCAGGGAGCAGGGCAGTGGTGGTACACACCTGTAATCCCAGCACTCTGGGAGGCAGAGGCAGGCGGATTTCTGAGTTTGAGGCCAGCCTGGTCTACAAAGTGAGTTCCAGGACAGCCTGGGCTACACAGAGAAACCCTGTCTTGAAAAACCAAATCCCCCCCCCACCCAAAAAAATAAGGAACACATTTGTAAAATGTTAACATCTGATGTTGGGTATTGGTTCTAATGCTTATTTCAGCTCCCCAAAAAGCTGCACTGCCAGATCTGAGGGTCCCTTCCCCCACCCTCCCCCGGTTAGAATGAGTAATAAAAAGTTGCCATACAGCCAAGGGCTGGGCAGAAAGACAGGGGCAGACTTAAATTTCAAGTGCAAGGGAAGGAGAGGGGGGAGGAAGAGAAGGATCAGATTTAAGAACTGAAAGAGGGAAAGCATCCTACACTGTAGGTGGAAAGTGAATGCAACCCTATGGGAAGAGGGCACAGAAGATGACAGGCAGCAAAGATACAACATAGATTTAAAATGCATTAAACCAGGGATACTGGAGGGAAATGTGTGCTACCCATCAGCAGGCTTATAAATGTCCAGCTATTGAGCTTAGTTAAGACATATCAAAATTAGCTAGTGTGTGTGTGTGTGTGTGTGTGTGTGTGTGTGTGTGTGTCTGGTGTGTCTTTCATTTACCAATCAAGAGAACTCTTGGGCAGGTGCAGTGACTTCACTACATGTCAGAAGCCAAAGCAGTTTAATTAATTCAGTCTAGTGCATTGAGGTCCCAAGAGAGTTTCACATTAACCTGGACACAGGGGATACAGAGCCCAGTCAGCCAATACACAGTTTAGTCAAAGTTTCAACTTTTTTTAAAGACAAAGCAGAATAAGATTTTCCCAGTTTCTAGTTCTCACCAGCTGCTCTTTCCTTAGCAATAGCATATCTCGGTTCAAAGTGACCCAAACCTCCTTGCAGCTTGAGAAATTTGTCAGCAGTCCAACTCTGAGATGTGTTAGATGTGTTGTCTAATTAAGCTATAAACAACGTTACTTTCTCATGAAAAAAAAAAATGAGCATGAAGCCACTTCCTCAGGTCTGCAGCTTGCTTGGCAGAACACCAGGATCCTCTGCTTCAGGAAGTGCACCTCCTCGGTATCTCAGTATGCTGAGAGTGACAGAACCATCCTAGGGTGCCTTGCAGCTAGCAAGGTAGGAGCATTATCATGCCATTTCTCCACAGTAAAGTAAAATACTTTCTACTGTGATCCCTAGAGATTGGCCTGTGGTCCTGAATAGCCAGAGAAATGTTGCCCTCTGTGGATTAGCTGCCTACGTTTGGACTACAACAGGCAAAGTCTCAATATTGTTGGCACTGCATTCACAGTCTTTTTCAGCAGCCTAGCCTGTGCCCTAATAAACTTAAGAACACTTAATAATTTTAGTACTAGTAATTTATTCCCCATTTTGGCTACATAATTCAGACTGTGCCTAAAAGGGAAAAATGAAACAAAGTATATTCTTAGTAATCTCAGATGTAAGAATGATGGAGTTTAGAGAATTATCCAACCCTTGTTGTATAACTAACCCTTCAAGAAATTTCTGTTAAATCTTGAGTGTGATTAAGCAAGACTAAGTCAGAAAGCAACATTCTGGTTCCCTTTTATACTAGGCTCAAGTACAATCATATACAATACACACATCGATCACAGACATTTTTTGTCCTCCTGCTCTCATGGAAAGCCTTGAGTCAGATACTCAGTCCAAACATAAGAAGCCAATTACAATAATAATAATAACAACAATAATAAAACCTGGTTTGGTGGCACACACTTGTGCCAGGGAGAAAGAGACTCCATGTCCTCCCTAGCCAGCCATCTGAGCCTACCTGTCCAATTCAAAGCCAATCAAAAATCCTGTTTTACAAAAAACAGTGAATGGCACCTGAACAATGACATCCAAGGCTGTCCTCTGGTCTCCACATGCAAGCTCACATGTGCAGGGCCACAGGACCAAATTAACGTGTAAAAGGATTTTCATCCACTGCAGTAAGAGAGCTCAATAAGGTAAAGGTTCTTGCAGCCAAGTCTGATATAACCAGTTCAATACCTGGGACCTCCATTATTGAGGTTTGGTCTGTTGCTATGTATTGTCCCAGAGACAAGAAAGTGCACAGGTAGATCCAAGTGAGGCTATGTGACCTTGCCTCCAAATTATTTCTGATTGGTGAATAGAGATGACAACAGTCAATAGCTGGGCAGAAGAAACACATGCAGGCAGGGTTTAGCATTCCAGGACTTCCAGCATCAGAGAAGAACCACAAGGGGGAAGACACCATGGGTTAGGTGAGTCGTAAAATAAAAACCACGTGGGTTGGCTACCTGTAAATAAGAGCAGTCCAAATGAAACATGGCACATTCTGTCATGGGGTTAGTATTGGGAAATAGACAACAGCGAGAGGTGCACAATCTACCCAGCTCTTGTGCTGATTAAGGTTAATTGTACATAGAAAGGTTGTGTGTATATTTTATCTGAGAACTAAGTGGTCAAAGGCAGGGCAAAAACCTGAGTTGGGATTAAATAATTTCTACAACATCCACATATACAACTCCTGCCCACCCCAACATACACAAATAATAAATGTAATTTTAAAGGGAGTTAAAGCACTTGTTAGTAAGCATGAAGATCCACGTTCGATCACCAGAACCCATGTGGTAGGACGATAACCTGCCCAGTCACTATCCTCTGGCCTCCATAAATGCACACTAACACACACTTACGAACACAGAATAAATTAATGTAATCATTAATTAATTAATTAATTAAAGGTTTTTTCACATCATCTCTTGTTGGCCCAGACTCACTTCTGTCTTTGGTTTACATAGCTCGCTTCCCCACATCTACCTCTCCTTATCTCATGCCTATCATGCTTGCATGTGTTTCTCCTCCCTAATCTCCATGTTTAAATCTATATTAAACTCTTTATAAACTACTGTTCTGGGGACTAGACGGATGGTCCCCAGGTTAAAAGAACTTACTGCGCAATCATGAGGCCTGGAGTCCAAATTCCAGCATCCTGTAAATACCCATGAGTATAGCTTCCAGGAAACAGACATTGTCTTAGGCAGAAATAATGAAAAACTGCCAGTGATTTGGAGGAAAAAACACTTAAAATGTATGGCAAAAATGAAAAACTCTGTTCGTTTAAAATGTAGCCCACAAAAGAGTTAGGACCTGGGTTATGAATGAAAGGGAAGTAAGTGAAAATCCCAGTTCCTTTCCTACCATGTAACCCAACCAAGTACCATTATTATCTCTACACATCTGTTTCTTGCTGAGTGTGCCAAATTTATATGCTGCTTCTCAATATCAAAAGGGAAACCACTTAGCAAAGAGTCGTGGAAATAGTCCATACATAGCAATTTACCAATTATTAAATTTTGGAACAAATGTTAAAAAGACAAGTAGTGTTTCATGTTTATTTTTAACTGACAGGCACAAGGCTTAGAATCCTGAATTAAAGTTGAGAGGGCTGGAGAGATGGCTCAGCAGTTAAGAGCACTGACTGCTCTTCCAGAGGTCCTGAGTTCAATTCCTAGCAACCACATGGTGGCTCACAACCATCTGTAATGAGATCTGATGCTCTCTTCTGGTGTTTCTGAAGACAGTTACAGTGTATTCATATACATAAAATAAATAAATCTTTTAAAAAAAAAGTTGAGACTGAGATATAAAAGGAATTACAAAAAGCCATTTTGCCCAGGACAAATGCTAAGTAAAAATATCTAGTACTATGGAAATATAATTGACATAGGCACAATCATAAGTTTATTAGAATAATTTGATGCATCATCTCAAAGTTTTTATTATTACAAAGATATGGTTTCATTTTCATAAACGATAAAGAGAAAAACAACACAGTAAAAAAAGAGAGCAAAGGTAGGAATGTAGAATATTACTAGGTTGCTTTATTTTCCAACTTAAGAACCAAAATACAACACAGGAAAAACTCCTCGTACAAAAATGGTAGAAAACATCACACTAAAGATAATAAAACACCTCTTGTTCCTGAACACTTCAAAAAACAGACTTCCCTTAGATCTTCGAGATTTCCTGTCTGGAAACAAGAAGCCCCAGTAAGTTATTTCATCACCACAATCCTATTTCCAACGTCAAAGCAAAACCTAGGAAAGCTACTCTGGTGGCTTTCTCATTCTCAGAACTTTATTTAATTCTAGACATACAGAGAAACTACTTAAAAAGTCAGATAAATTCTGATAGGCAACAAAATTTCACTCAAAAAAACAAAATATAAAAACGAATTCTATTTTGTCTTATGACAACAATAAAAAATGTTGTCAGAAGACAGGCAATGGTAACACACCGTTTATTCCAGCACTGTGGAGACAGAAGTAAGTAGCCAGATCACTTGACTTGGAAACCAGCCTGATATATAGGCTACTTGGGAAAACCCAGGGTTTCCTGAAGTACCTGCTCTGCAAGCATGAGGACCTAAGTTCAAATCCTTATGCACATAAAATCTGGTGCAGGGCTGCACATTTCTTTCTAACTCCAACTCTTTGTCTCACAAGAGACAGGTCCTGGGAGTTTGCCAGTCAAGCTGAAATACAAGCTCCAGGTTCAGTGAGAAATTAAGGTAGAGACAACTGGAAGACATTGACCTCAGACCTCTGATCTCTACACAAAGCATGGGAAACTCAGGCCTCTGTTCTTTAACATGGGTTAACTCAGTTACTCACTGTAGGGCTACAGAGTAGGTAATACTATAGTCATCACACACAGCTGAATATAATGAAGCTCCAGAAGTCACTAACCGGTCCATGGCCATGCAGTCAGTCAACAGGAGCAGGCAGGATCTGAACTGAAGATGTCAAAGTGTTCGAATCATCTACAGCATTCATTTAGTTAGCAATTTTTACAAAGAGCCTATCAGGTGCCAGACACAGTTCTAAGTACTAGGGATAAAATTATGAATAAATCTAATGAGATCTTTACCCTGTAATTAGTAAGAGAGAGCCAACAATTCTAATGGGAATAATTAACAAGTGTAAAGTGTATCTAATAATAAATAAGGATGAGAAAGAGAAAAAAATGTTTAATGCTAAACAAAAGAGTCAAATGACAAAGAGAGGGAGACTTGCTTCTCTTTTAGGAACCAGGAGAAGTTCTCTCAAGTAAAGAACAGCAATAGAAGTCAAGAACAACTGCCACCAACCAGAAATGGTGACCACTACATCTGCCAGGGTAGCATCCTAAAGCCCAATAGTGAGAGTCATGGGGTAAGGCTGACGTTAGGTTGGAAGCTGCCCTGGTGGCCGGGAGAAGCAGCTTAGATTCAATTTTGTGTGTAACCCAGGGCTTTTGGAGGATTTGAGCACAAATAGTTCAATCCAAGTTCTTTTTAAAAACATCATTCTTACTGTTATGTGAGGAACAGCAAGCTGGAGAACTGCATCTGGGGTGCGGGGAGACTGGGGGAGGAGAGGGAGGGAGCCCTGCCAGGATCTGCAAAAGCCTGAGGAGCGACCAAGCACAGAACAAACAGGAAATGAATGGCCAGGACTGACCTGCGCTGGAGGAAGGAGGCTTCGCTGGCGCTGGCGGCGGGACTCAGAAGCAGATCCGTGGGCGGGCGCACAAGTCAGCGAACTACGCAGCACGGGTAGCAGGGCCGGGGTGGCCGTGCAGTCGCGGCGGAGGGGGAACCGGAGGTCACGGGTTACACAATTCTGCAGCCTGAGCTGCAAGAGCGGCGCAGGGGATCGAGGTCTCCAGGGTCAGCGCCATTCCCCATACCCACCGCACCTGGGCGTTGGCAGGCACCGCGCCGCACCCCTAGTTCCTTTGCTCAGCTCAGCCTCCGGCTTCACGATGGCTCCGCCCCGCTCCTCGCCTCCCCCACATCCCTCTAGCGCGCCATGCCCCATCCTGCCTCTGACCTGCCTGCTGGGTGAGAGCTGACACTTTCAGTAGACACAGTGCATGGGAGCTGCTAGCACAGAGAGCAAAGAGACCCAGTCAAGGTCCTTCTCCCGAGTTGGGGGTGACATAGCCTCGGTGGTAAATTGCTGGCTGGCAAAGGAGGCCTCTGTGATATCAGACCTGAGACTCCATTGTTATTACAATAGTCTTTACAGTTGGAATATTCAAACTCCTCTCCCAACCAACTCCTTTCCCAAAGTTCAACACATTCTTTCCTCCACCTTAGAGACTTGAAAGTGTTTGCAATCACTTAAACAATCAGTACTGTTTTCAAAACTGACTTTGCAAACCTGAGGTGTTTCCCCCAGAAAAAACAGGAGATACTCAAATAAAATCGCTCTCATTCTCCCTCCTTCATAAATTCAACTTCAATATCCCATCCCATCCCTAAAAAGCAGCATGGTTCTCTGGACCCACAACTGAAAATCTAGAAACAGCTTAATTTCAGGAGTAACAGACAAGAGCTCCTAGTTGCCTTACCAGCAGGTCATGTCCTGAAATGTAACAGTGAAGAAAAAAAAGAAAATGAAGATTTGGGGGAATGATATTTTAAAAATTGTCTCTACACAGCTGTTATTTCCACTAAGAAAAATGAAAAAACTGTATTTTTAAGGCTGAGAAAAGCTTGTTCCACCACAGTTCACAAAAATTCATTCTAACCAATAGTTAGTCACAGCATACATTCTGTCCACCACTCACTTTACTACATCTTTTGTGCCAATGGACAAACAGGTCGATTCCCAGTGTTCAAAGCACATTTAGTGTGGTGAGAGAGGCAACAGCTGCAGGATAAGTTCAGAGCTACATCTGAGGGAAAGCTTTGGGGGGCATAGCTAGAAAATGTCAATAAAGTCATAATATGAACTGAATGATTAGTTCCATTAGGTAGGAAAAATCCAGAGCAGCATGTGCATGGGCAGAGGATGGAGGTCAGCATGCATTCTAGGAACTGTGAAGCATGAAGCAGAGAGTGGCATAGGCTGCAGAGTATCCAGACAGAGGAAGCTAGGGAGGCAAATGGAGGACTGAGAATGAAGGTCCTGCAGGGTTTGGAGACCTGGTGAGCCTATACTCCAGAGGAGGAATCAATGAAAGAGTTAAACAGTAAAAGTAACTTTAGTAATTCACCCTGGCTGCAGCCATGAAAGAGGACAAATAAAATGGAGGACAAAGTCATTTTAAAGGAGATGTTCAAAGATATGAAAGTTCAGGACAGAGATGGTTCATCTATATATATATTAAAGTCATCAGATATCAGGGCTTGGGGGAAGGCTTAGTGGGTCAAGAATTTGCTACACAACTGTGAGGAACTGAGTTCAGATCTGTAGCACCCACAGAAATGCAGGGCAGGGGTGGGTGCTTGCCTATACTCCCAACTCTCATGAAGCAGAGACAAGATTTCCAGAGGAGCTGAACAGTCAAATTGCTAAATAAGTGAATTCCAGGACTGGAGACAATGACTCAAGAAATCATTTTGAATCAAGTCAGTAGTATGAATATCATCTAACGTGCTAAATTCTAATACAGTGATTACCCTACAAACTGGGGTTCACAAACTCATTCTGTTCCTAGCAATTATAGCTCAATAATTTTTTTAAATATTATCCATAAGCCAAAATAAATATGTAACTCTGTGATTACAAATAAATGAGGCCACATAACTTAAGTATTTGTAATTTAACAGGTTGGTAATTCGTCAGGCAAAAAAGTAATATACTTAAGTCAAAAACAAAATTACGAATTTTATTTACTAATGGGACATCTGTAGCCACTGGGGAATGTACCACTTCTCGAACTTGGGACTATGGGACAATATCACTATTGTTTCCCACTCTACATTGGCAGGAAACGGTCAGGCACACTGCTCTACACTTAATATTCTATCATAGTGAAAGGGACAGGTTCCTCACTACCAATAGAATACAAAATAGAATTGCCTGGTTGAGAGGTAACAGCCAAATTTTTTTCCTTACTAAAATATAAAAATACATTTTCCTCTATATTGGCCATTAACTTGACAATGCTTTTATCAACCTTAAGTTCTCACCAACAACTTGATATCTAATGTTTCAGCCTCTATTGATAAACTTGGTCTCAGTCAACTATTTTATTGAGTTGCAAAGGATGCTTTTCTAAATACATATTCCTTCTGTGGTTGTTGGCTGCCATTCCTCTTTAATGAGCTATCATGGTGGAGCACACCTTTAATGTCAGCACTCTGAAGGCAGATTGTTGTAGAAGTTTTTAATCCCGACCCAGGTTTCTAACCCACCTTCCAACCTTTAGCTCCCCGATAAAAGATATACACAGCCTTTATTTTTGCAATGAGCCTTAAATGGCACAAAAGCTAGGATTAGAATCCTCTTTAGTATTAGAATCTACTTTCCTATTAATAACCCCAAATTATTACTTACTATTTTCTCTGTTTCTTCTGGGCTGCTCGTAGCTCTAATTTGCCAGCCCGCGGAGCCATGTGATTTTTCTCACCTAACCTGTGGCAGCTTCTCCTTCTCCCTCATGCACCTCCTTCTTCTTCTCATGGTCCTCCTTGGACCCCAAGCCGGAGAAACCTAACACCCATCTATGTATCTTCTGCCTAACTATTGGCTGTTTCTGTCTTTATTTATCAATCAGAAATAACTTGGGGGTAGGGTCGCAGGTCTACATGCAGATTCCAGGGCTTGGAAACCCGGACTTAGCATTATAATAGACAGAAAGACCAAACCTCCTTTTCTCTCAAATATGCATTGAATCCAATTACAACAATTATGAAAATTATAGTCACATGATCTTTAATAATGAAATAGCCGGGTGGTGGTGGCACCCGCCTGTAATCCCAGCACTCTGGGAGGCAGAGGCAGGCGGATTTCTGAGCTCAAGGCAAGCCTGGTCTACAGAGTGAGCTCCAGGACAGCCAGGGCTATGCAGAGAAACCCTGTCTTGAAAAAAAAACCAAATCCAAAAAACAAACAAACAAAAATAATAATAATGAAATAACTTTTGATGCCATGTTCTGTGGATCGCTGATGCTTTTGAAGCTATCTACATATAGCATGACTGAATTGCTAATCATTAATTTTTTTAATTATTTACTATTTGAATAACCTTGAAAAAATGTTATTATAATTAACTAAATGAGAATCTAATATGACCATGAGTTTGACTGTCTATCCTAAACAGTTTGTAATAGCAGCAATTAAAAGGACTGGGCTTAAACCTTGTATTCTTAAGTGACTTGCATCAGCACAACACCCCAGCAGCTGTAGGACCACAGAACCACAGTAGACCCTTGGAGACAACCTGGTCCATGGGTATCACCTTGGCCTCAGGGGGTCGTGCAAACCACTCCCATCAATATGGCCCCCAGAGTCAGCAGAGCCGCTGCTGTCAGCATGGTTTCAGGCTGCAGCCATGGACATCCACATGTCCTTTGGTGTTATAAGGGGCCACAGGCCCTACTCAGACCTGATCAAGATACCATCATGGACTCAAGGAGCAGCACCCCCCACAGAATCCACTTGGTCTGAGACCACAGCACAGACTATGGACATTGTCACAGCCCCCAGCTATGGAAGAAGCAGACCTGGCTATCAGCAGCATCAGGACCAAGACATCACCCTTAGAGCAGGGCTTGCCTCCCAGATCAGTGTGGCCTCCAGGGGTAGCTGGGCCCTCCTACATCAACAAGACTTTAGGTGGCAGCACAGGCCATCCACATCAGCCTGAGCCTCACTGCCATCGCATCTCCAGTGTAGCCCCTCTCCACAATATATAAACCTCTCCACCTCTCTGTCTCTGCCATCTCTCTACCACATACTTGTTTATGGTAGTGACACCCTCTTGCCTGAAACTCAAAGAGACAGGTTGCCCTGTGTATTTACACATGTTTTCCAATTTCTTTCTTGGGAGTTGGAGAGAGAACCTGGGATCTTCCTGGACTTTGTTGTCCAATCTGTGTAATGGCTGCAAACTTGGGCCCTCACCATGCCAAGTACCTTATCACTGAATGACCTAAGCCTGGCAGTATTGTTTGTAACCTCTGAGAAGATTACATGCTGCCTGGTTGGTTTCGTGGGGTTTTGTCTTTTTTTTTTTGTTTGTTTTTTGTTTTTTGTTTTTTGTTTTTTTCAAGACAAGGTTTCTCTGTGGAGTCCTGGCTGTCCTGGAACTCACTCTGTAGATCAGGCTGGCCTCGAACTCAGAGATCTGCCTGCCTCTGCCTCCCAAGTGCTGGGATTACAGGTGTGCACCACCACTGCCCAGCTTGTTTTTTCTTTTTCTTTTTCTTTTTCTTTTTCTTTTTTTCTTTTTCTTTTTCTTTTTCTTTTTCTTTTTTTTTCTTTTTTTTTTTTTTTTTTTTTTTTTTTGGTTTTTTGGATTTGGTTTTTTCGAGACAGGGTTTCTCTGTGTAGCCCTGGCTGTCCTGGAACTCACTCTGTAGACCAGGCTGGCCTCGAACTCAGAAATCTGCCTGCCTCTGCCTCCCAGAGTGCTGGGATTACAGGCATGTGCCACCACCGCCCGGCTGGGCTTGTTTTTTCTTAACAAAGCCACATCCATAGAGTGACAGTGGAGACCCCCACTTTTAGACATAGGCTAAGATGACTGGAAGCTCCGAATTTTGATGTCCCCATTGTTGGAAGTAGCCAGGTCCATTACTGTATTTGATCAAACGTATTTTCTAACCAAGGTGATGGCACCCACATATCATCACAGCACTTGGGAGGCTGAGGCAGGAGATTCTCCTGCAACTAGGAATGTGAAGCCAGATTGGGCAACACAGTCAGGTGCTATTTCCATATCCATATGCAGCCACAAGCCAAGCATTCGGACATATCCAGTCCTGGGAGACATCAACATGGCACACCAGAAACAAAGGGAGGCCGTGGGTGCTCTGAAGAGGCAGCTGTAGCTGAAGAGGCAGGGCAAAAAAATGAAGAAACAGGTGCTCATTAGCCGAGAGGGGATGTTCCCAGGGTTAACCAAAGAAGCTGAGGCCTAGGAGGCTTGAGACTGTTCCCAAATAGGAAACCAACTCCTCTGAGTAGCTCAAGATGTCTTCTGGAAAATGTGCAAATATGCCACACCAACTCCAGTGTCCTCTGTGTGACAGGACAGTACATCATTAAGGCAGACGAGAGATAAATGCCCCTTGGGGCTAGGCTCCCTGGAGGTCTCTGGCAGAGTGCCTACCTCTGGCCTTGAAAAGGGCCTCGATGTTCTCCACAGATACTGCGCTTCCTGTCTTATGGGTTCTGCACTGTGTCTTTCTTCTTCCTATTCTTAATTCTTTATATAGCATGATCCCAGCCTACAAGCTGGTTAATTGATAAAGGAGGATTTGATGTTCCAGTAGAAGGAAAAGAGGATGTGGCAGTTATGCCTACTGCTCCCAGTCTTGAACTCAATGAACTCATGTTGAACCTTAGTGAAAGAAGGTCTTGGGTTGTTTCTCATCAGGGCGCCCCTTTATTACTAGCTTTAGCAAAAGTAGTGACCAAAAAATATGAGATATTAGGGAATGTTATGGATAGTTTGTAGCAGGATGAACACAGTAGGAGAAAATATAGGACTACTGATGAGCCATTGCCTTATACAGGTGCTTATAGTAAAGAAGGTAACAGATGGGTAATAGCATTGAAGGGCAGAGGTCCTATAGTATACTTTAAATTTTAGAGATAGATTAGCTTGAGCCAGACCACCTTGGGGTTTGCTTTCCAGGGCAGTACAGAGGGCTCTTGTAATGAATATGTGCTCATTCTTAAAGCATTTTGACTTTTGGTAGCAGAAGAAGGCTTATAGCATACAAATTGGCCTGAAAGCCCAGGTTCTCCTATTGATTATTAACACAACTTTAAGTGACCAAAAATTAGACTCGAAGACCACATGTCTAAAGTTCATGACTTAAGTCTGCTTTTGTCCATGGTTCACAGAGCAATAGTTCCTGTGGGCACCATGCCATGTCTACTTACTGTTCTAATTAAGATGGAAGTGTACCTTGTTTAGTAACTGTATGAGTGTTTCTGGAGGTGTGCCAACCTCGACCTGTTCCTCAATATACTAAAAATATGCCTGACTGAAAAATTAAAGTTGCAGCAGATTCAAACCGCTCTCTTGTGTGTCTGTTTGTCATTACCTCGCCACACCTATGCCTTCCTGAGTACCAAAGCCCTGATTTTCCCATGGTCATGACTTCCCCAGCTGGGTCAGTCCATGGCACAAATACAAGTGGCTGGTCCCATAAGCTCATAATGCTGTGAGTATCATAGAGTCTGGGCCAGCAGCAGAACTCAGATCAGCTGCATGTTATCTCTTTGAGGTCAGGGGGTTTCTTCATTCGGGATTCCTGTCTGTTGCTTTACTTCCTAGTCATCATGTATACAAGGACTGCTTAATCTCTTTCCCCTTGTAACCAAGAAAATTTTATACAACCTCTGACATACAGGAATACAAAACAGGCAATTCAAACATTCCTTTGTAAGTTGGAAGCAAATCTATCTTAAAGCCATTTATTTCTTTTGACAGGAAGACTTAATTCTTGGCTCAATTTTTTATATGGAAGGACGAGGGCCACCTTCACTACTTTCACAACTGATTAACATTCAGATTTCATAGGTTTCCCCCCCTTCTTGCTCCAGCCCTGCTCACTAAGGCTCAAAGATGTATTTATTTATTATATGTAAGTATACTGTATCTGTCTTTAGACACACCAGAAAAGGGCATCATATCATATTACAGATGGTTGTGAGCCACCATGTGGTTACTGGGATTTGAACTCAGGACCTCCGGAAGAACAAATCAGTGCTCTTAACCACTGAACCATTTCTCCAGCCCAATTTATAATTTTTAATACAAAAGAATATGGTACAAAATGAAGGAACTACATGTAAGGCCAACTCTGAAGTTGCTGGATTCTGTCTTACTCTGTAACTGTACTGGATGGTTTTGTGTGTCAACTTGACACAGGCTGGACTTATCACAGAGAAAGGAGTTTCAGTTGGAGAAGTGCCTCCGTGAGTTCTAGCTATGTGGCATTTTCTCAATTAGTGATCAAGGGGTAGGGCCCCTTGTAGGTGGTACCACCTCTGGGCTGGTATTCTTGGGTTCTATAAGAGAACAGGCTGAGCAAGCCAGGGGAAGCAAGACAGTAAGTAACATCCCTTCATGGCCTCCCGCATCAGCTCCTGCTTCCTGACCTGCTCGAGTTTCAGTCCTGATTTCCTTGGATGATAAACAGCAACGCGGAAGTATAAGTTCAATAAACCCTTTCCTCCCCAACTTGCTTATTGATCATGATGTTTGTGCAGGAATAGAAACCCTGGCTAAGACACCAGCCAAGATTCATTGACTGATTTCTTTTTTGCATGAAATGCAAACAAGTAACTTAAACAAATTTAAAATGTTAAACATAACCAAAAGATTCACTAATTTGATGTGTGCTGAGGAATGATGGTAGGAAAATATGAATTTTCAGTTTTCTGTTACATTGCTCTAGAGTCAGGAAACCATGCGTGTTCTGTGGAAACAACAGCTTGAGTCTGAGCAGAGCAGCTCCTAACAGTGTTTGCTAGTGCTGCACAGAGTGATGGCATGCACGGTACAAAAAGAATTCAGACCCACAGCTTCTGGGAAGCTGAGAGCTGCCACATGGTTATGAGTGCTTCTGCAGACACCTGAGATTCATCATAAATATGACCTTGAATTAACTTCCTTAGGCAGCGCCACAGCGCGCCATCTTCAAGCACTGCAGGATGCCAGCTATACACCCAGCAGCCAGCTAGGAAGAGGTAGCCTGCCAAGGTTGAGTCTGGCCTTGCAGAGCGGAGGATCCAGTCCGGAGGCCTCTGGCAAGAACCTTCAGGTCTCCGCCTCTGGATTGGGAACATCCTCGGCCACAGCACACCATCTCTAAGCAGTGCAGGAAGCCAACTATAAACGAAACAGCCAGTGAAGAGGAGACAGCCAGCACAGCCTGCATCCAGAGCTGATCGGGGCCACAGAGGTATATACCCAAATACAACTACAAGAGAGTAGGTCTCAGCTGTCATCTTTGCTTCTGTGACTGTGCAACAGATTGGTAGGCAGGTTTCACCAGAGTAGAGGATCACTTGGGACACACCACACCAGGATTCCATCTGTACCCAAGAACTCTGCAGCATCACAGCAATTTGTGCCAGGAGAAAGCAGCTCACCCAAGGTTGCTGAGATAGACCTACAGGCACACACACAGGAAGGGCAAGCTCCTGCCAGTAACAGCAGGCCCAGCTAAGACCAGAGATTACCAGATGGCAAAAGGCAAAGGTGGGAACGTTGCTAACAGAAATGAAGGCAATATGACACCATCCGAACCCAATTCTCCCACAATAGCAAGTCCTGGATACCCCAACACACCAGGAAAGCAAGATTTGGATTTAAAATCACAGGTCATGAGGCTGATGGAGGGCATCATGAAGAGCTTCATGAAGGACATAAATAATTGCCTTAAAGAAATACAAGAGAACACAAGTAAACAGCGAGAAGCTCTTGAAGAACTAAGGGAAAACACAACAAAACAGGTGAAGGAATTAAACAAAGCCATCCAGGATCTAAAGAAGAGGTAGAAACAATAATGAAATCACAAAGGGAGACAACTTGGGACATAGAAAACCTAGGAAAGAAGTCAGGAGTCATGGATCCAAGCATCAACAACAGAATACAAGAGATGGAAGAGAGAATCTCAGATGCAGAAGATACATAGAAATATATATCTATGTATATAACATACAAATATATGTATAATAACATATAGAAGATATATGATACAACAGTCAAAGAAAATGAAAAATGCAAAAATATCCTGACCCAAAATATCCAGGAAATCCAGGACAAAATGAGAAGACCAAACCTAAGGATTATAGGCATAGAAGAGAGTGAAGATCTCCAACTGAAAGGGCCAGCAAATATCTTCAACAAAATTATAGAAGAAAACTTCCCTAACCTAAAGAAAGAGATGCCCATGAACATACAAGAAGCCTGCAGAACTCCAAATAGATTCAACTGAAAGGAAATTCATCCCGTCATATAATAGTTAAAACACCAAATGTACTAAACAAAGAAAGAATATTAAAAGCAGTAAGGGAAAAAGGTCAAGTAACATATAAAGGTAGACCTATCAGAATTACACCAGATTTCTCACCAGAGACTATGAAAGGCAGAAGATTCTGGGCAGATGTCATGCAGACCCTAAGGGAACACAAATGCCAACCCAAACTGCTATATCCAGCAAATCCCTCAATTACCATAAATGGAGAAACCAAGATTTTTCATGACAAAAACAAATTTATACAGTATCTTTCCACAAATCCAGCCCTTCAAGATATACAGAGAACTCAAGAAGGTAGACTCCAGAGAGCCAAATAAACCCCTTAAAAATGGGGTCCAGAGCTAAACAAAGAATTTTCACCTAAAGAATATTGAATGGCTGAGAAGCACCTAAAGAAATGTTCAACATCCTTACTCACCAGGGAAATGCAAATCAAAACAACCCTGAGATTTCACCTCACACCAGTCAGAATGGCTAAGATCAAAAACTCAGGAGACAGCAGGTGCTGGTGAGGATCTGGAGAAAGCATAAAACTCATCTACTGCTAGTGGGTTTGTAAGCTGCTACTACTTCTGGAAGACAGTCTGGTAGTTCCTCAGAAACCTGGGAATGATACTTCCAGAGGACTGTGCTATACCACTCCTGGGCATATACCCAGAGGATTCCCCAGCATGTAATAAGGATACATGCTCTATTATGTTCATAGCAGCCCTATTTATAATAGCCAGAAGCTGGGAAGAACCCACATGTCCCTCAACGGAAGAATGGATACAGAAAATGTGGTATATATACACAATGGCGTACTATTCAACCATTAGAAACAATGAATTCATGAAATTCTTAGACAAATGGATGGAACTGAACAACATCATCCTAAGTGAGGTAACCCAGTCTCAAAAGAACACTCATGGTATGCAGTCACTGAAAAATGGATATTAGCCCAGAAGCTTGGAGTACCCAAGACGCAATGCCCATATCAAATGATGTCCAAGAAGAAGGAAGGAGTGGCCCCTGGTCCTGGAAAAGCTCAGTGCAGCAGTGTCAGGGAACAGCAGGACAGGGAAGTGTGAAGGGGTCGATTGGGGAACGGGGGGGGGGGGGGTGGGGGAGAAGGGCTTATGGGACTTTCAGGGAGGGGAAATCCAGGAAAGGGTAAATCACTTGAAATGTAAATAAAGAATATATTGAATAAAAAAAAAAAACTTCCTTAGGCAGGAATCTTCTGCTATTGCCTCTTGTACTTTCAGGTATATTTTGGTATCATCAACTTTTCTACCACACTCATGTTTGGTTGCCATATGTGGTTGAGCACACAGTTGAAGAATCTGGACTCTAAATGATGTTGGGTTCAGGTGTCAAATGGACTCATGCTGTAATGAAATGGAAGGACAGAGAAAAATGAAGGCAATCCATGACAATAAAGGTGACTGAGAAGCCAAATTTCCCTTCCTCCAAGGGAAAGTAAGTCTCACTTTATGGACATAGCCTCAAGGCAACTCCTGGATGTTTAGCAAGCAAACTTACGTACTAAAATAACAACTGTGAAAAAAAGTTCAAGGGGACTGGAGTGATGGCACAGTGGTTGAGAGCACTGACTGCTCTTCTGAAGGCCCTGAGTTCAAATCCTAGCAACCACATGGTGGCTCACAACCTTCTGTAATGGGATCTGATGCCCTCTTCTGGCATGTCACAGTGTACTCATGTATATTAAATAAATAAATCTTTAAAATGAAAGTTCATTTCAAGAGTTATCATACAATAGAACTGGGAAGAAAGAATTAATATAAGCTATTTTGGGAACCATTACTAATTCCTACAGGAGCAGAAAAGCTAGTATATGATACTAAATTGTTGGATGGACAGTACAGCAACCACTATCCTTCTCTTAGCACAATTTTCTCGAAGTTATATGGTCTATGTTAGCATATTTTTAATGTACAACTCTTTCATTTATGAAGAATTCTTGCTAACATTATCTTGTGGGAAATCAATGTTAACATAAGCAACACACTGATGGTGAAAAGAGAAATTTGTGAGTAGGCTTATAACAAATTTCAGTGTTGTGAACTTGATTCCATCCAGATGTCATCCACCAAATGCCTGCTCTATGCTAGCGATAGGTTGAGTATTACAGGATCCCAACACCTGACCTCAAGCAGGTAACAATGTACTCTGAAGTCACTGGACATCAAAGGAAGGATGTATTTGAAATTGCCCTAGTGCTGGGCGGTGGAGTAAGTTCCAGGACAGCCAGGGATATACAGAGAAACCCTGTCTCAAAAAAAAAACAAAAAACAAAAAAAAAAACAAATCCAAAAACCAAAAGAGAGAGAGAGAGAGAGAGAGAGAGAGAGAGAGAGAGAGAGAGAGAGAAAGAAAGAAAGAAAGAAAGAAAGAAAGAAAGAAAGAAAGAAAGAAAGAAAGAAAGAAAGAAAGGAAGGAAGAAAGAAATTGCTCTAGGAAAAGATACAGTGTTGTGTGTAGTTCTGCACTTCCTCCCTTTGTTCCAGGAAGTGGCCGCACCACCCACTCCCACCAGGCTTCCCTTAAATTTGCAGATAAAAGACACATAGATAGTTGTTCCTTTTCAACTTGCCTTTGAACACTATTGCTGGCTCTACTATCTCTTGCCTGGAAAATGTACCCTTATTATTATCCTTAGCTCTGTTCCTCCCATCTGCCCTAAACTTCAGTGGCTAGTCTCATTTAGCCCCTGCCAACATCCCTTACCATCCTCCTGTAGTAGTGGTCAGAGGCCCTGGCTCCTCCCAGTGCTCACATGCCTGCTGGATTCTTTACCCTCCAAAGCATTGTAAATCTCCTTCTCCATCCTTTTGTTTACCTGCCTATCTCCAGAGACCTGGAGGTCTCACTATGGCTTCCTTTACTAACAAATCAAGAACCAACTGGGAAACAGGAACTTAGCATCAAAAACTACCCCTACACTTCACCTTTTCTATCCAAAGAAAAAACAAAATCTCTTCTCCCAGACATAAATTGAACAAAACCATAACAATCATGTAAGTTACACAGTATGGTATACAAATAACATTCAATCCATCATATTTGTCAATTAGAAAAAGTAATTTTACCATCATTTCTAACTGAAAGAACTATGCATCTCTTTTTTTTTTTCAAGAGAGGGTTTCTGTGTAATCCTGGCTGTCCTGGAACTCACTCTGTAGACAAGGCTGGCCTCGAACTCAGAAATCCACCAGCCTCTGCCTCCCAAGTGCTAGGATTATAGGCATGTGCCACCACACCCGGCAAGAATTATGATCCTATCCCTTGATTATGTTTAGATTTTAGCCTGTTATGCCATCTGAAAACCATGCCCTCCACTCTATAACCTCTCTCTCAATGTTAAAAAACTTGAGATTGATTACAAGACTAAAACTAGTTTTCAACCCAGTCAGAAATCTGAAAATGACTCAAAGGTTTCCTGTTTATATAAGAAGCACCAAACGTAGCTTCTCAAGGTTAAACAACTGTAGAGACAGCTGACTTACCTGGACAGCAACCCCAATTCCTCAAAAACATTGATGCATCAGTCTTCAGCCTTCTGGCCCAGGATCATCTGTCAGACCTTTATAGAGTAGAATTATTAAGGACTGTTTACCCTATATTGGCAGAGCTAACAGTTTATACTATTCTGTATAATGTATCCTTTTCCTGGACAGCATCTTGCCTGCAGATGATATAGGCAAATTCTGCCCAGTGGTCACCCTGCCATGATAAGCAACCTTGCCTGGAGGTGAAGATGCTTGATATCTTCTTTGAACCAAGAAAGGTATGCTCTCAGGAGCAGATATCTCTCATTGTTAAATGATTAAATAACATTAAATGTCACATTCTGTAGGTTTCTGGTGTTTTTGAAGGATATATATATACTGTTAAACATTGACTATTTAGCTATTTCTAATTGAAATATATGAAAAACATGCTTTTATAATTAAATCAGAATCTAACAAAAACATGAAGTTGTTATCTGGCCCTTAACTTGTAGCGATTAATCCTCTAAGAACAGTCTATAATTGCAGTTTTTAGAAGGACTGGGTCTATCTAAGCTTTCTATTCTTAGAGGAATTGCATGGCACAATGTCTATCTAAGAGTAACAATATCAATCTCAAATTTTGTATCAATAAAAGAAATCCATACTAATGAAAACCTTAAATCTCTGTAACTGCCCGCAGTTACATGGAACAGGTTACTTGGAAGGAAAGCTGGGGATGTATGGGAAAGCTGCAAAAAGAGAACGAGAACAAAACAACAGTTGCTGTTCAAGGTCTCAAGGTTTAATGGAGGACTCCAAATATATAGGCAGGGGAGAACCCTTCCCCCAAAGGCTGGGAACTTGCCACAGAACCTGTTTGGTTGCTCAGCAGGAGGCTAGTGTATCTCAGGAAACTGCAGGTCCTGGAAGAACAGTGGGCTTCACCTTGATTTGAGCAGTCCACGCTAAGTGGAGGGGATTATAACTAACACAACAGCTCCCGCTCAAAGGCTAGGAGAGGAATTTCACCTTGGTCGATATCAAGTTCCCGCCAGGGGGCATGGCACCCCAATAAGTCTCTCTACAAATCTCTATCAAAATAAATTCTATACAAATGTAATAACTTATAACTTCAACCTTGCATCAATATGAAGATTCTACCAAATAAGATTATCACTACACAAACCGTCCCATCTATTTCCAAAATTATGACCATTGCCGAATTATCCCTTAAAATGACAACTCTATAATTTGTAAAATAACCATTACCAGATGTTCAAATCCAGGGAATTGGTCTGAAAACTCTCTGTAGCTTCTTCCAGCTGAACAGGGCCAATGAAAAATTGAAGGGCTGGGGAGAAGTAGAAAATGTTGTTAGACTTCAGAAAGCAATGCTTTAGCAACCGTTATCCAGTCTCTGTACACTTAGAAAGCTCAGGGCTTGACTGAAGTTCTGACTAGATCCATCTGAAAGGTTGAATGAGGCAAGACAACCTGGAATCCATGACACACGGGGTCTAAGCAGGTCAGTTCAGCGTGTCTGAGGATGAATCTCACCAAAGCTGTACATTCTGTAATATATAAATCTCACAACCAAAAATTTAGTACCATTAAGACATCCATATAGACTGTGCAGAGTGGACAGATTAGTGAAGGATGACATTCTGTTCCTTGTTTGAGCATGTGAAAGACAGCTGTCTTTTGTAATATGAGTTAATTTTATTAATAACCAATTATAATCAGGTTTTATCCCTGCCACGTGAAGGATGGCACTGTGACTCTTTACCTGTCCTTTTTGATTCTCTTCAATATCTCTACTTCTTCAGGGGTCTGCCCCTGTCATATTGGATGCATATCACTCTGGAAGGGGTCCAGAGCCTGTTCTCCTTTCCTGTCAACACAAATGTACAGCCTTTCTCCCAAAATAGCAAGTCTTTGGTCCAGCAACCGGAAATCATTAAATGTTTAGCTTGACCTCTCTCCCAGAGGAAATCTAATATAACCACCAAACTTAAAATCACACTCATTTTGATAATTAAAACAATTCAAAGCAAATAAAGCATTCTAAACAAATATTACATTTTGAGACAGTGCTTGTACTGTCCCCTGCCCCAACCTTCATGAGATCAAGGTCTAAATTATTTATTTAATAATTCTATCTGCTTACTGTATGAGCCTATTTCCAGCCTCTCTTCTGATATAATTCTCAAGACCTAAGTTTCTACTGTCTGAGATAGGCTAGGCACTCTATTCCCTGCCTTCATTCTAATTTTTTAAGATTGAGTGCCTCAATATTCTAATATCTATAAATTCCCTTCTGTTTACTGAATAAGTCATTTCTTAGGCTTCTAATCTGTCATGCCAGGAATCAATCCCAGAATTCCCATGAAGTCCACTTTTAAAGAATTTGAATTTTTGATCTTAGCCATTCTGACTGGTGTGAAGTGAAATCTCAGGGTTGTTTTGATTTGCATTTCCCTTATGACTAAAAATGTTGAACATTTTTTTAGGTGTTTATCTGCCATTCGATATTCCTCAGGTGAAAATTCTTTGTTTAGCTCTGTAGCCCATTTTTAATAGGGTTGTTTGGCTCTCTGGAGTCTAACTTCTTGAGTTCTTTGTATATCTTGGATATTAGCCCTCTGTCAGATATAGGGTTGGTAAAGATCAGGTGGGTTCCTGTTTTGTCCTTTTGACAGAAACTTTGTACTTTTATGAGGTCCCATTTGTCAATTCTTGATGTTAGAGCATAAGCTATTGGTGTTCTGTTCAGGAAATTTTCCCCTGTGCCCATGTGCTCAAGGCTCTTCCCCAGTTTCTTTTCTAGTAGTTTGTGGATGTGAAGAAAGGGGAACACTCCTCCACTGCTGGTGGGATTGTAAGCTGGTACAACCACTCTGGAAATCAGTCTGGCGGTTCCTCAGAAAACTGGGAATGATACTACCAGAGGACCCCACTATACCACTCCTGGGCATATACTGTACTGGCTAGTCTTGTGTGCCAACTTAACACAGGCTTAGTTATCACAGAGAAAGGAGCTTCAGTTGGGAAATTGCCTCCATGAGATCCAGCTGTGGGGCATTTTCTCAATTAGTGATCAAGTGGGGAGGGCCCCTTATGGGTGGCACCACGTTTGGGCTAGTGCTCTTGGGTTCAATAAGAGAGCAGGCTGAGCAAGCCAGGGGAAGCAAGCCAGTAAGAAACATCACTCCATGGTCTCTGCATCAGCTCCTGCTTCTTGACCTGCTTGAGTTCCAGTCCTGACTTCCTTTAGTGATGAACTGCAACGTGGAAATGTAAGCTCAATAAACCCTTTCCTCCCCAACTTGCTTCTTGGTCATGATGTTTGTGCAGGGATAGAAACCCTGATTAAGACATATACTCAGAGGATTCCCCAGCATATAATAAGGATACATGCTCCACTATGCTCATAGCAGCTCTATTTATAATAGCCAGAAGCTGAAAAGAACCCAGATGTCCCTCAATGGAGGAATGGATACAGAAAATGTGGTATATTTACACTATGAAATACTACTCAGCTATTAAAAACAATGAATTCATGAAATTCTTAGGCAAGTGGGTGGAACTGGAGAATGTCATCCTGAGTGAAGTGACCCAATCACAAAAGAACACACATGGTATGCATTCACTGATAAGTGGATATTAGCCCAGAAGCTCAGAATACCCAAGACATAATTCACATATCAAATGATGCCCAAGAAGAAGGGGGGAGAGGCCCCTGGTCCTGGAAAGGCTCAGGACAGCAGTGTAGGGGAATACCAGGATAGGAAAGTGGGAAGGGGTTGATTGAGGAAAAGGGGGAGGGAAGAGGACTTATGGGACTTTTGGGGAGGGGAGATCCAAGAAAGGGGAAATCATCTGATATGTAAGTTAAGAATATATCGAATTAAAAAAAGAATTTAAAAAGAAAATAAAAAAAAAATATCCAGGCAAGACCTTTTTATATCACCTCTAAAGCATTTTTTTCACTCAATCACTCTTCTGTGGGAGCTTAATATCTCTGTATACTTAAACAATTACCATTATACTCCCTTCTGTCCCTAAAAACAATTAAATCCAATTTCCTCATCTCTATCCTCTGTCTGCTTTTTTGGAGGCCAGCACCCTTTTACTGTCTGCCTCTGCCTTCCTCCAAACAGCCTATCTTTGCATAGCAAGGAATACCAGCACCCATGAGCAGCTCTTTCTAATCCTTCCAAACTGTAGGAAGAATTGAAGAATTCCTCTCCTGGCTCCAGCAAAGTCTATATTCCCTTCTAGCTTTAAGAACAATTAAACTTTAGAACCCTATCCTTTGATTGCCTGTTTGTAAGAAGCAGGCAGCTTTAGCTTTACTATCTCTGCCTCAGAGCAGCCATCCTGTCTCATGTCACAGCAGGGGATCCAGGTGAGCTGAGCCTGTCCCTGTGCTCCTTTGTCTCAGTTTCCTGAAATCTGGAGCCACCACTGAGTCTCTTGCTGAGACTCAGTTCTCTCCTCTTCCTGAGAAACCAATTTTCCCACTTCTGAGACTTTTATCACTCTGTGTATGTGATCAATCCAAGAATTCCTAAATTAATAGTGGATTCTTGTTTATTTATTTATTTTTTTAATTTTCATACAACATATTTTGATCAGGTTTTCCCCTTCCCAAATTCCTCCCAAAATGGAGTCTTGATGATAATATTGAATAATATTGATAATATTGAAGCCTGAAACCTGAGGATGGGATCAGAAGTCTGAGACCATGTGACATACTCAAGTGGGGTGTCCATGGGTGATGGAGCCACAGACCCAGACCCCAGAGAGGTGAACAGAACACAGACTCCTGTGTGAGCTTCTCCATTCTTTCTGTACCTGCTCCATCCAAGGATGCTGCCTGTGGGGGACATGCCACTCCTTCCTGAGCCATGTTCCAGTTGCTTCTGGAAATCCCCTCACAGATTCAGGGGAATAGTTCAAGTGTGTTTCATACTAATTAAAGTGACAAACAGGTTTAACCATCACAGGGTGTATCATCCCAGAACAAGCTTCTAAGATAACACATTTGGTTAGCTGGGGTTTAAGCAGATGACAGGATTTCTTTCTATTTAGAAAACAAGAGAATGGGGTTAAAAATTAGAAAAAATAGGGGAGATGTTTTGTGCACACTGTATGTAGTTATTTCTCTGAACAACTCAGTTTCCATCCAGCTCTAAACCGCTGCACTCAGCCAGCTTTATTATCAGATACAAACAGCCTCTTTATAAAACTGTAACATATATACACAGTTTGGTCACACTATCAACAAACCCTTCAATCAGAGCAGTGACAGATTTAAAAGAAGCTTATCATGCCAAACAGCAGTTCCCACAGAGACAACACAGATGTAGGGACTTGTTTCATATCACATGCTCTCGTGGGTTCACACTGCCAGGCTCCCCTGGAAAAAAATCCAAAAACTCTACAGCTTTACCCTGTGGATCTTGGCAGGGGCATAATTTGGCATCCACATGTACATAGGCTTGACAAGTAGTTATTTGAGAAGTTCTGAAGAGTCACACCTAATAAATTAGTATGTCTTATCTGATGATTACAGAATAATAAAAAATATAAAATTATACACACGCTAACTATTAGATCGCATCAGGGAAGAATTTACACAGAACAGACATTATAAAACTTGGTCTTTGTTGATTGAAAAAATGGAAAGTCTGAAAATTGAATATTTAACCTCTTACTTACCTCAAATGGAAGCAAATGCAAACCAGACCACAGGATAAAAGATGTCTGTGATGTCATCACCCGCACATCAATCAGCTTTTTGAAATCTGGAGCACAACCTGCAGTCTAGAATACATACCACAAGAGAATGCCTCGGTCTCCCTATTGATATCTCTGAAGATATTTTCCAAAATACACAAATATGGGCTTCAACTTACTGGCAGGTGGGAAAGAGAAAAGTGAATTCATGAGGTGGGGGGTCCAGTGTGTAGTGCCTCCTAACTTGTTGTGTGACACATATCTGATCTATCTAATCTTTCATTTACAAACTAAACAAAAGAAAACTGTGTACTTTAAGTTCACAAAGGCAAGCTCCCTGGAGAGTGGCCACTACTCACTCCATATGTAGCAGTACTAGAATGAGGCAGGCATCCCTTCTGTTCTGTGGTTAACATTCTATACACAAAAACAGTGCATTCTTATTCTTGGATCTGTATAATGATGCTCTATTTCAGTCTTGCACATGTTTTCTTGGGATGGAGTCTCCAATAACTAAGCTTGGGCTTGGATTTATTATACAGCTGAGTATGTCCTTGAACTTCTGATCCTCCTGATTCTAATTCCCAATGATATGAACTAGCACTCCAAATTTTTGCAAACCTAGAGTTGAAACTTGTCAGGCCAACACTCTATTATAGAACTATATATCCTGAGTCTCACAGGTTATAGGAAAATGGGGATACCTAAAATGATGGATCTGATTCTTTCGTCTTGGAGTTGGTGGCAGTCATCATCATCACGTGATAAACTGAAGTACAACATCAGGAGGAAGGAATTCTAACCAGCAACAACAGACTAATAGTGTCCCTCAACACATATGGCAAAAACATCCAAGTAGCTGCCTAGGCCTGGAACTAGACAAGGCTGTCTAATGTAGAATCTTTGTAACAAAACCTGTCCTACACATTCGGGGTTCAATGTACATAATGAGAGACATTAACTAAAACTTTTAGCAGTCTTACATCTCCCAAGGAGCTCTACATGACTAACAAAGCAAGTGGCTGTCATAAGCCAGCAGCACCTACTAGCTTTCTCCTCCCCAGAGCAGCTATGTGGCCCTGACATTACTGGAAGATGGTGACATGAACGGCAAGAAATACACCAGGCCTTGCATTGGGAAAAGTGTGTGCTCAATGCAATGATAACTGTCCTTCATTCATTTAAGAAAGATAAGCCAAATAGTCCTGAGAGGAATGAAATATACCTGTAAAACACAGAGTTGGAGAGTTGTTCATAAAATGGTGGCCACCTGAAGTGTCATTTATTTTTAAATCACATTTTCTGTTGGAAAATAAAGATGGGAAAATATTACTTCTACTCTTCTTCGCTTCATCCCCAAGTGAAGAAAGCACGAAATTGTCCAGTGGTTATACATGGACTGTAATCTCAACAACTGGGGAGAGCTTGGAGGAAGGAGAATCAAGAGTTCAAGGTCATCTTTGGTTACTTAGCCTGTTGTCCAGGATACAAAAGAACCTGACCGTGCTGTTCCATGTCTCATCTCCAGGTCCAAGAAGTCATAGCCTTGGTCCACTCAACTTGCTGTAAATGGGAATCTCAGGCAGATTTACTACTACATGGGCAAATAGAAAATGAGGAGTTCAGCTAGTCATGAACACATTTAAAGAATAAAAACATTTTCAGAACATAATAAGATTGAGCTAATCCTTTCTAATGCTCTTGATGCCTAGAGCTACCAACTGTGGCATCCTGCAACCTTCCAGAGCCAATTTACATTGTAGGCTTGAGATTTACATTTGTTTACACAAATAAAACATAAACAAACAAAGAACAAGTGTTAAAATCAATAGCTCACCTCAGTTGTGAACAGCCTTAAGAATTAATATTATGAAAATACTGCAAACCTAACATGTTTCAAGGTTTCATTAGCAGATGAGGTAGAGGATTAAAAATGCAAACAAAAGAAAAACAAAAATGACGTGTGCTTTAGGGAAATTCATCTTAATTTATAAGCAATAGTTAGAAAGAAATTGAAACAGTATATAAATGCCACAATGAAAACTCACATTTTTATAATGATTTAATACAGAGGTGAAAATCAGATTAAAGAATGACAGGCTTTTCAGTGTCAAAAAATAATAGATTGTTATTCAAGATTTGTTGAAATACATCTTAAATACGGACGATGAACTCTCTAGAATACTCCCTGTCAAACATGCTTATAAGTTCAGGAAAGTGTTCTTGAAGGCTGAGAGATGCAATTAGTGTACAGCACTTACCTGGCTTGTGTAAGACCCTGGCTTCTACCTGCACTGCCAGAAAGCTAAACAACCATCTATATTCTTGACCCACCCAGTCCTTTTTGTATTCCTAGGAACCTCACTAATTCAAAGACACTTTCCAAATTGTATTAACACCTTATATTTGAGAGGCTCCAGGGTAGAACTGAAGTTCTTGCTTGACACCCTCGAGGATTTTCTGCAGTAGGCCAGACTTTGCCCTAGAGAAGGGAGTGTGCAATGGCTAGGGCCCAGTCTTAAAAGATAGGGTACTGAAACTCCATGATGATGAGCGGTCAGCTTGAGCTGAACCTGTGCTGCTTCTTAGGCAGAGTGTATCCACATCAATACCTCAGAGGCTGATCCTTCTGTAGAAACACTCTTGAGCCAGTAGCTAAATGTTCCTTGGAAAGAAGAGCCCAAAGAGGTCAGAAGCCTCTAATTCTTATGTTACAGGGGATTGGGGGTGTTAGTAGGTTGGCTAGGACACTGCAGAGTTTGTTGTGTGGGAATGACAATTAATGGTATGTCTTGTAAAAAAAAATGTGGAGAAAAGGAAAGCAGTGGACTAGGGAATGCAAATGGAACTTCACAGTTCCACACTGGGCAGAAGAAACAAAGCCACAGCTGCAGAGAAAGCAGCAGCTTCACACTGGGAGAGTGCAGAGATACTCAGCCTGCTCTGCAGAACACAGTCTACCTCAGTCTTCCTGGGAGTGGCCTGTCTCCCTACCTTTCGTGAATCTCTCCCCTACCCCTTCAAAGGTCTCAATAACCACCAAACACCCACAGAATGGTTTCTTCCAGCAGCTTTTTAGCACTCTGTAACAGTTGCAAAATTCAGAGCAGAGGGCTGGGGGTAATGGTGGTGGAATGAGGGAAAGGGTACTTGACCACAGGAAACAATCCTTGAGAAGTAGCCTCTTAGAGGCCTTTCCATCTCTACCTAAATTCCAGGACCATTCCTGGAATTTCCCTTCATTTAGACACCAATAATGCAACAATTTAGTACTGAATTGTTAAGTAGGTCAGTCCTCCTCCTGCATCCCTCACCTCAGGAATGATAGATCCTCCACTCCAGATTGCTCCACAACTTCACTGACTTGGCAATCCTCTTCAAAGGACCACTGGCTTGCTTCCTTGCAGCGCATAGCAAAAACTGCATCCTGTCTTCCACTTTGAGGGAGTTCCTCAAAGCAGGCTACATATCCCTGCCAGCTGCTTCTCCCATGGAAAAAAAGAAGCTTATGGTGATAAGAGGAGAGAGAGAGAGAGAGAGAGAGAGAGAGAGAGAGAGAGAGAGAGAGAGAGAGAGAGAGAGAAGAGGAGAGGAGAGGAGAGACAGAGACAGAGGCAGCGAGAGAAAGAGAGAAACTATGAATTCACATACTGAAACTGAAAGTCCTGGTCAAGAAATGTTTGGTAAGATTCTACCATACACTTTTCCCTCTTAAACAAACATCTTTCAACAACACTCCAGATGCTAAATTTGTCCTTTGCCTCAAGTGTTGCCTCTCATGCTCTCTATAGCTTAAAGTTTCCTAACAACTTGCCCAGCAAAGGCTTAAAGTGTTGTTGAAGTATGACTCCTCCTAAACCTGAAAATGCTACAATGTTGAATTTCAAGTGTTGTTCTTCAGTCAGACAGTGTTGTTCAATTCCCTATCTAAGAGTTTTTACTGTTGGAACAAAACACCATGACCAAAAAACAAGTTGAGGAGGAAAGGGTTTATTTTGTTTATACTTCCTTATTGCTGTTCATCATTTAAGGAAGTCAGGATAAGAATTCAAACAGGGTAGGAACCTGGAGGCAGGAGATGATGGAAGTCATGGAGGGGTGCTGCTTACTGGCTTTCTCCCCATGGTTGGCATGGTCTGCTTTCTTACAGAACCCAGGACCACCAGCCCAGGGATGGCACCACCCACAATGGATTGGGCAAACCCTCATCAACAACTCAGTAAGAAAAGAGCTTAGAGCTGGATATTAGGGATGCATTTTCTCAATCCAGTTTCCCTTCTTTCAGGTAACTCTAGCCTGTGTCAAGTTGACAGAAGTCTAGGAAGATACCTCCTTTAAAGTTGAAAATCTGAAAGGGAATTTTTTACTTGGGGGAGATTTCCCAGCTTGTGGCTTCTATTAGGGGGTCTACTGTTCTAGAGCTACAAGCTGGCCATCTTCATGTAGAGTAACCTCAGCTGCTGGTGAAGATGTGCTTCCTACTCCATATACTCAACACCCAGCATGACAGTAGATTAATCTACAAGATAAATACCTGAAATCTTAATTAATTTCCTAGAAGATTCTGCTACTAATTAACTTTGGAAATAGCTGCATAATGAATGGTGAACTTCTTTCTTTCTTTCTTTCTTTCTTTCTTTCTTTCTTTCTTTCTTTCTTTCTTTCTTTCTTTCTTTTTTTGGATTTAGGTTTTTCGTGACAGGGTTTCTTTGTGTAGCCCTGGCTGTCCTGGAACTCACTCTGTAGACCAGGCTGGCCTTGAACTCAGAAATCCGCCTGCCTCTGCCTCCCAGAGTGCTGGTATTACAGGTGTGCGCCACCACCGCCTGGTGGTGAACTTCTTTCTAATCTATGCAAAATTGTAAACTGAATTTTCACACTATAGTTGACACCTGCACTTTGGATTTCAGGAAAGACACACAGCTATGTAACCACAGGAGGTAGCAAAACCCAATTAATCACTCAAATTGATCCTGGCGTCAACAGTGCATTTCGCAATTTTTGTGTAATTTTGCGGACCCAGATTAACATAGTCCAAGCAGCATTAGACCAATCCCCATTTCCTGCTTTTTTTCCAGTTAAAAAGTCTCTTTTTTTCTCACATATAAATCAAGTATAATTATAATAATTATGTAAATTATAAGGTATGATATATACTCATAGACTAGATGTTATCTAGTCTATCAATATTGTACATTTAGATATAGTATTCTATCATCTATCTTAATTAAGAATTTATATTTTAGCCGGGTGGTGGTGGTGCTTGCCTATAATTCCAGCACTCTGGGAGGCAGAGGCAGGCAGATTTCTGAGTTCAAGGCCAGCCTGGTGTACAGAGTGAGTTCCAGGACAGCCAGGGCTACACAGAGAAACCCTGTCTCAAAAAAAAAAAAAAAATCCAAACCCCCCCCAAAAAAGAATTTATAGTTTATATTTGAATTGTATTTTGACTTTAACTTGTAAACCACCTAAAAACCATCTATTTAAATCTAGATGATCTTAATGTTAAATAACTTAAGTTTGATTATGAGATTATAACTAGTCTTCAACCCCATCAGAGATCTAAGAACACATTAAATGTTACCTGAATATATAGGAAATGCAAAAACATATATGATTAACCTGGACTGATTTGCTGGTGTCTCATCAAGAAGTAGTATTTAAGACTTTTGTAGCCTTGGTTCCAAATGGATAGACCATCATTTGTGCTCAATTATGCCCATTCACTGAAATAAACTTTATGCATAACACAAACAGACTTGGAGAAACTGATTGCTCTTTTGATGTGGAGATCTGTGGCAGAGTTACAATTGCCAACATATGGTTATAAGAAGAAGGAAAGGTTAGTTGATAGTTTGCCACTTTTTCCTCACCAATCTTCACTCTTCTTTCCTGAAGAGTCTGAAGGATTTCCTTTCAGTTTTGAGTCACTGTTTCTAAGACTACTATTAACCAGGATCATTTGGGCTTGATAATCTTTCTAACACCTCAGCTTCACAGCTTCTTAATTTTTACCAAAGACCATATTGGCACTTGCTATTTCACCATTCCCTGGATTCTGTACACTCTTTAGCATTGGCCTAGCAAAGAGAAGCAGATCTTCCATAGTCCTCCCCAAGCTTAATCTTCTTGCTCTCATCATTAGGGGACTCTTGCTTTTCAGGGCCATTCATACTTCTCAGATGTTGGTCCTTTCATAGCCAAAACTTCTCAATTAATATCTAAAGCTTTAGACAAAGATGGGAAACTTCATTGTGCATATAAACATCCGAGTCTGGGCAGGTAGAAAAACAAAAAATAAAACAAACATTGGACACTGAAAGAAACTCTACCAAAAACTTTCATTAGAGTCCAGAAAAGCATGCACAGATGTCCTTCCTTTGCTTTGCTTTGGGTCCATTACACCCCACATAGGGAGGTATTGTCTTCCCTATGACATTATGGTTGAAAGACCTTTCTCATTGTTTCCCAAGTTCTGATACCAACAGTTGGCAGAACTCTCTAATCATTCCTTTCTCGAGGAGTAAAGGTCATGCAGTCCTCCAAAGAAACTATTTATTGGACTATTCAAGTGACCTGGCCAACTTCTGAGTCCTCTATAACTTTTCCCTTGTTCAAGTAGAGTGATCCTGTCTGGCTCAAATGTATAACTGAAGGGGCAATGAAGCAAACTTGTAAAAAAAAAAATTCCTGCACAATGATTCTCTCCATTCCTATGGCTGTGAAGGTAGCTGGCATTACACCATGGGTCTACCACACCCAAAAGCCACAGATGCTGCCAAATAGAGTGTCTCCAGATTATGACCCATTAAAATTAAGGTTTTTATAGAGACACCAGATCCTTCTGCTACCTGTCTCTCTACCTTCTTTTGAGACTTGTGTTTGGTATGAATAAAGGTTTCAATCCCCACTGTCCTCAGTCTTGGATATGGCAACTGAGGAAAACAGATATAGATAGGGAAGGTATTAGCTAATGTGAATACAGACCAGCAACCCATATTCATCGTGTCATTTGCTCACTGATGTGTACTGTAAATGTCTGGTTGTATTGAAGAAAGGAAAGATATGGGAGTTCATCTTTGTGATAGGAATACAAAATTTACAATTCTATGAATGCCCTATATCTGAGCTACCTTGGCTGCCAGAAATAAGAAGTTTCTATTGTTAAGTTGAGATTGTAGAACAATGGTTTCCTAAAAAACACACAGGTATATAGCAAGAGGGTCTCCTCCCAAAAAATCCAAATAAGAAAATATAATCCAATGGCTGTCTTCCCCTGCTGATGACTTCTTGTGGCACTTCATACTGCACTTCACTGCCTCTCACGTCAATGTTAGCTAATGGTGTAAGGTGATGTCTGGTCAGTATTAGTGTTTTGCTAAGCTGCTTCATTCAGGCCTACTCAATTTTTTTAAAGGGAACTTTGGTTAACCAAATGATAATTTAAGGGACATAAATATGAATTAAGAAAACGTAGAAAAAGTAACTTACCATTTCTGGACATTTTGATGTTTTAAGGTCAGTCTCATAATTATGTGCTTATAGAAAAACACATCTATATACATGTATTACCCAGCAATTTAGCAAAATACATTTACTATTGTACTTTTAAAAGGAAACTTAAATTATGTGAAACCTGGTTTTAATGAAACCAAAGCCTAGAGTAGCATTTCAGTATACATAAGAATAAAGGGAATTGACACATCACAGATCAAATGAATGAAAGTTTAATGAAAATTTAAGCAACCAAATTTATACCAAAGACCCATATTGTATACAACATACATTTTTTAAAAAAGGGAATATACATGCTTTAAGAGGACTAACTTAGAATGATGCTATTTTATACTAAACTTCATTAAGTATTCTGAATGAATAGAACAAGGAACAAAGACTTTCCTAATATTGAACACATAGCTCTTAAGGTCAAGTAACATTTGACTCCCTGAGGTGAAGTTTTAATGGTCATAATCATGTTGTTTTCAATGCCACAAAATAAATTGAGCAGTTAATTACCAGGTCTTCTTCCTAACAGTATGTTGCTCTCTTCACAAAGTATTACATAAAGTCATTATCTAAAGCAGGAATGTTCCTTCTGGGGTACTTGTTAAAGCCAAGTTTATTTTGCTTTCCTATTGCCTCCTTCGAGTTGTAAGTGCTACAGAATTGACAGCAGCTCCCAATACTTTCAGGTCACTGCCTAGTCATCAGAAATCTTAATGACAGCTTAAAAGCTTATACCTTTTGTATAGTGAAGTGAGTGTTGACTGAAGCATAGTGACACTGGTTGGCCCTATATCTTTTGAAGCTGTATAAATGTGTGGCATCACTTTTATACATCCTGATACATACCTGAACACATCTCTCTGATTTCTATATTCCCTTGTATATACTAGGCTGGAGTAGGATTCGCTGTGATTGTGAACATCTTTCAAGCCGCCTGAACACTGTCTCATCACATCACCAATTAATGGTAATAAATGTTCTGAAAAACAAAGTGTTGCAGAACATCCCTTAAGGGTAATACTTCAGCTTCCAAGTCTGGTCTGATGCCCCCATCTTTCAGTAGCAGCTTGATGACAATCATATTTTGTTAGCTGCCTAGACCTGATATTTGAGTTATGTTGGATTTAAGCAGGTCCCACAAGACTGCAAGGCCTCATCTCACTAGCTGCTTGCCTATGTGCCTTTTGTTTTACATCCTATTTCTTTATCATAGGATTTCTCTGTAGGACTGGCACCATTCATCCTGCTGGTCTCGCCCTTATTTTCTTCAGTCCCATTCTTTAGGATATGGGATTGAATCAGGATTCCTACTTACTCACTGGGTACTGTGCTACCTCCCCCTGAGCCTTTTCTCTGTGTGTGTTGCTGGGGATTGGAACTAGAGAATGCATACTAAGGAAATGCTCTGTCATGAGCCCAGTCCCCATGTAACATGAGTGTCAAGGCTGAGCACAGCTGCCTAGATGTCCAGGTTCTTCCTAGAAGCAAACAAAGAATGAATATCCAGTGGCACAAGCAATATAGGACATGGCAAATGAGTTTTCTAGAGTTGGTCCACCTCTTTGAATAGCCTAATATGGGGGAGCGCTGAGAGGCATGGATGTCAGAGACTTCATCCAAGAATTGCTTCTCGAATGATATGCCTTTCCTGACGGTCTCACATATCCTAACGATTCCTGAGCATCAGTCTACCCTATTGGACAAATTTCCTGCAGATCAACATGAAGAGGAACTTTCATTGAAATAGCACTATTTAGATGACTTACTGATTTTATAGAATTCCTGATTTTGTTCAAATATTATTAGAAAGAATGTTTAAGGAGATGGTTTTAGTTTTTTTTTTCTCCGAAACATATAATAAAGTTAGAATCAAGAATAGAATGTGTCTCCTCCACACAGAATAGTAAGTAAAGGTTGCGTAATAAGAAATAGAATCAGCTTTCATAAACTGCACTAAGAAGAGAAATAGGATTGGAACAAATTAATGATCGTGGAAAAACAATAATTCCAGGTCAGGTGTGCATTAGAATAAAATAAGGTCATATGGGGGCTGGAGAGGTGGCTCAGTGAGGTCCTGAGTTCAATTCCCAACAGCCACATGGTGGCAGCTCACAACCATCTATAATGAAGACACTGACAGTGCACTCACATATATAAAATAAAATCTTTAAAAAAATAAGGCTATATGAACTTATGAGCTTAGAGAATGAAATCTTGCTTTGAACTACCAACAGCCTTCTGTAACTCCCTTTTGTGCAACATTATATCTGTGAGGTAATTTTATAAAAATAACTTTTGTCTAACAAGTTTTAAAAAGGCTGATTCTAAAAATAAAGGATGGCTGTTGGGACTCTGCTCCATCCATCAAATGTGTATATATGCATATATGTCTGTCTGTACAGAATGTATGGATACCTATCTATATATCTATATATTTACATATGTGTCTATGTGGTCTACTTCCCTGTCCCATTCTTTCATTTAGTCTGTGCTTTGACTGTAGAATTGAGGACCCTGATATTTACAGTTGATATGCATGTGTAAGCAGGGCCAATCCTGTTGCTGATTTTTGGTGTTTTCTTCTTAGTGTACTTTATTCTTCAATAATGAAGACTTTCCACATTATGACTCTCTCTTCAGGGAGAAGAGAATGCTGAATCCTCTCTTCAGGGAGAAATAATGATTCCTATATTTCCCTTAGGTTTTATGTCTTGAATATAATTTGTTTAAGCTGTTTATGTCATGGAAAATTTTGCACTCTCCTTAAATCATCACAGTTTTGCTGGATATATTATTTTAGGTTTGCTGTTATAGTCTTTAAGAACTGTATGTATTGCTACAGCCTCTGGGGGATTTCAGTTTTCACTGTTAGTTTTCTCTTACAGCTTTCAATATACATTCTTTGTTATATATATTTAAGTGTTTTAATAATGCTCAAAGGATTTTCCTTCCTTGTCTTGTTTACTTGCTGTTCTTGGGGGGGTTGTTATGCATAGATCAGCCTTTCCTTAGTGTGCGGACATTCTATCTATGAGCATGCTGAAGATATCCATGCCATTGACTTGGTGTCTATTCCATATATGTTAATAATTAAAAGTTTGTGTATTTGATGGTGTTCCATATGTCTTATGACTTCCTTTCATGTGTATGTGTGTGTGTGTGTGTGTGTGTGAGAGAGAGAGAGAGAGAGAGAGAGAGAGAGAGAGAGAGAGAGATGTTTGCATGTACTTTTGTGTTTCTGCCTTAATTTCTCTTAATGCTGGACTGCAAATTTAAGTTGAAATAAACCTTCTAATTCTTAAAATGGTTTTGGTCATGGTCTTTCATTCAAACAGAAGAAACCTAGTAAGAAAAACATGAAGCTACAGAGACTGTTCTATGATTTGACTTTGTACAAGTTTAAAACACAAATGGACAAGTATTATACAAAATGTTAACATCTCTAAGTGTCATCAGGTCAGCTATTAAATAATTATGGACAGCTAGCTAACTGGGCGGATCCAGAAGAGACCTCAGACAGCCTACTGCAATTGTCCCTCCTGCCAAACAGTACAGCATTTAATGGCCTTGTGCCAACAGGTTGCTCCATATTCACTGCTGATGTTACAAATATCCTCTCAGACACTAGACTCACCTCAGTTCTTGTTGAAATTGATTCTAAAGATTTCTCAAAACAATTAGACAAATATCAAGTGAAAACATATCTGGAATCTGAAGATGAAAGGCATAAAGATATGTAACTTCACATTCTGAAACACATCTCCATTCTAGACAGTGAATTATGAACTGCTTGTTCACTATAAATCCTGGGCTTTTTATGATGCTAACTGCTGACTGCTAAGAAAACTTTACAATAATAATTGTTTTATTTCAGAAATTCATTTTGTAATATTTATCTAAGCCAGCTAGTAAGGCTAATTTTTGATATACATTTAAACCATTTTGTAAGGATAATTTTTTAGTATTTTATCTGCATCGAGATGAAGTGTGACAGAACCTCTTGAAAGTAAAGGAACAGATAATAGATGAATAGTGGCACAGAGCTTTGTCCATTAGAGCTTGATATTTTAATCAAGTAATTGTTTTCTCTAAGATCTTGGTACTTTCATTCATTTCAAAGAACTGTGCCATCTTGTGTAGTCCCATGGGCTAGTAGGAAGTGAACAGACAGGTAAGACATGAGCTTGAGTACAGTGAATACCTCACACAGGATTCAAATATGAATATTGACCACGCACAAACATGGACTCCTGGAAAATTACTTAGTTTTGGTTAAACAGGTGCTAAATGGAAAAAAATGGTATTTTGTGATCCTTCTAAAAGGAGATTAGCATCTACCTAGATTTATGTATGGCCTCTTACACTGCTTTTAAATCTAACAATGTAGGAAACCTTCTCTCCCCTGTGAGTCAAGCCTTGTAAGTAGGCACAGAAGGACATGAAAGTGGTCCATTATTCCCCTTGGTATGTGTCCTTTCACTAGCACAGCCAAAGTGGGGTAGCATTCACATCAAAATCTATGAAGTTATTGAAAATATCCAAAATCCCCTTACTGCTACTACACATCACCAAACTTTTGCCCAAAAAATGTATTGATATTTTCTCCAAGTATTTTAAGTAGTTCTCAAGAGATATTGTACGAGAGAAATACGAAACAAAGGGCAAATATGTCATGATGTCATTTGACAGAGTTGTAAATCACATTTGACACAGAATTTTAGAGCATAGAAAAATGTAAAATTCAGAATCTAGAGGAAAAACTTCATTGCTAGAAAATATAAGAGCGGGCTGGAGAGATTCCTCAGTGGTTAAGAGTGCTGATTGCTCTTCCAGAGGTCCTGAGTTCAATGTTCAATTCCCACCAATCACATGGTAGGTCACAACCATCTGGAATGGGATCCAGTGCCCTCTTCTGGTGTGCCTGAAGACAGCTACAGTGTAGTCATATAAATAAATTAAATATATAAATAAAATATATGTTTGTGTATGTATATGTGTGTATGTATGTGTACATATTGAGCTGTAGTTCTCATGGCAATAAATTTTCATTCCTTTTATTAGTTACAGGTTTGGGTACAAAACCATCCCTAGAAATGGGGTCACTAACATGACCTTATCTCTGGGAAAACCAATGCTTTACTTTTCGAATCGTTCACAAAATTATTATGATAGATAAAAGCTTTCCCAACAATAAGATTTCATATGGCTACATGTGTGTCATCAGACGTAGGGTTCAGTATATGCTAAAGGAAGCCTTAATCAAAATAGTTTAAATTTATGTGTTTTATAAAGATTTATAAAAAATCAGGCATTAGATGTTAAGTAATAATTAACCATATGGGGCTGGAAAATTAGCTCAATGGTTAAGAGCACTGACTATAAAGATTTATTAGCCTGTTCTTGAGAATATGCTACTAGCCTTGGATGACCACTCTATTGAATTCATTCTTTTAGAATTGTTATATTTTGATAACTTATATTATTAATAATAATGCTACCTGTTCTGTTTGTGATTTACTGAACATGTAGTTTCAGAGTTGTAATGCTCAGATGATTTTTGTATTTTACTGTGCCAAATGATTTTTGTTGGTATTCATGATAGTTTTGCTGAATAATGTTTCTAAGAGTTGATATGTTTGATTTTTAATGTATAAAATCCCCTGCTTGAGAGCTGCAAAATACACTCAGATTCAGACTGCTTTTGTGTTTGTTTCTGTTTGTCACTGACAAATCCGTACCCACTTGGACTTCAAAGACCCTCATCCCAGGGATGCCCATACCTGACTGGGGTGGTCCGTAGCATATACAAGTATATATGTGTATATATACACATACACATACTCATACATATACATACATATGCTCACTCACATGTATGTATATGTATGAGTTGTGTGTGTGTGTGTGTGTGTGTAAGCAACTTTCCTCTTTAAAATAATTATATTTACAAAAATACACTGGACAGAAATTGTAAGATACCACCAAACAGTCAATCCAACACAATAAGCTAATGGTCAAATTAAGTAATATGGTGACTAATCTTCATTGCATCTTTGAATAGATTTGGAATGACCTAGAAGATTGGTTTGGTTATCGATATGATGGTCTAGAGAGCTTTAACTCAGAGCAGAAGACTTATGCTGCATGTGGAAGTACAATCTTTTGACTGTAATGTTTGGCTGAATAAAAATGTGATAACTCAGGAAGCCAGGTGAGCACCCACTTTCATTGTTCTTTGTTTCTTGACTGAATACGCTACTAGAGCACTTCTTGCTCCTGATATTATTACATACTATGAGCTGGATAACCCCAAACCATGAGCTAACATAAAGTCGTCTTTCTTCAGATTTTGGCAGGTATTTTTTCAATACAATAAGCAAAAGAACTAACATATATACATACATACACTCATACATACATACATACATACAGCATTTGTGCTTTTGGTGTTTATATTTATAAGCTACTCTAAGTAGTCAGAATTGCTATAATTGAGGTTTTACATAAAGTACATAAAATTTGGGAAGCAGTATCTGCCATTGTAGTCATGACTATCCATTAATGGTAAAGTGACCCAGTCTGGCTTTTAACTCTTGGTAAAGAAATACTCTCAGCCTGTAAAGTGCTGAAATTGCAGGCATGTGCCATCATGCAGGACTTAGGATATAGTTCTTTATTCAAAACACTATTCAGGCCGGGTAGTGGTGACTCATGCCTATAATCCCAGCACTTTGGGAGGCAGAGGCAGGCAGATTTCTGAGTTCGAGGCCAGCCTGGTCTACAGAGTGAACTCCAGGGCAGCCAGGATTATACGGAGAAACCCTGTCTCGATAAAACCAAATCCCTCCCCCCCCAAAAAAAAACAAAACACTATTCACATGTAGAAGCAAATAAAATGTGTCATTTTTTGCCACAATTTTAGCTCTAAGAATATAAAGCCTTGAAGTTTGTTGTTCAATGAACAAATAGTGCCTCATTACCTCTGAGGATATGACAAAGGAAATCCTTATATGTATTTTAAGAAATTGTTGTATGTACAGAAAACAATTACAGAGAAATATTTAACTGAAAAATTCACCTTAGCCCCCAACCCTTCACGGATCCCTACATGAGTCCCACACAGAACATTGCCTGAACTCTACTGTCTGGCACAGTAAGAATAGAAGTTTGGATTTACTGCACTGGGACTAGAAACCTAAGAACAGAGTTTTAGAGTTTTGGAAATGAAGATGAATCTCTTTTTAAGAATAAAAATTCTTTAAAATATATTTGAGCAAAATAGTCCTTGTATATAGATTTCAAATGAGACAAATGTTTGCTTATAATGTTAAATTTTTGTAATTGTTCTCTTAATTCAAAATTTATAGCTTTTGAATGATGCCTTCATGAGAAAGACAGTACTGAACTCAAATACAGGATTCTGAGTTTGACAAGTGTTCTGCTGGACAAATTTGTACTTTAAAGAGTATCTCATTAATAATTTTGATATTATTGTGCCTATACCTTTTTTAAAATTTATTTTTCAATTTTTGATTTTTCGAGACAGGCTTTCTCTGTATAACCCTAACTGTCCTGGAACTTACTCTGTAGACCAGGCTGATCTCGAAATCAGAAATATGCCTGCCTCTGCCTGTCTAATGTGCTGGGATTAAAGGCACATTAATTAAAGGCACTGCCTGCCTAATGCTTGTACTTTTCAATGATGATGTTAAGAAGGTGGGATGAGATTACAAACAAGTAAGACCTGATATGTACAGCATTTAATCTCAATCATAACTTCTCTAAATTGAAGCCTTGTGATCAGTTCTTCACACCTTCAAATCTTTTATCTCCATACCCTTAATCATCAGCTAATAGCAATGTTTTGTGATGTTGCTCAGCCTTGCTGAAGGAGGGTTCCCACTGAATGCACGCTTGCAAACTTCATTGGCATGCTTGACTTCCAGTGCCTCTCTATTTTGTGCTTGCCATTGAAGACATGATTCCCTCAGTACATCAAGCCTATTCTTAGCCATGTGTCAGTGCCACAGGCTGCCACAGTATCCCATTGGAACTGTGAGCCATTATAGATTGTCTTCTAAAATGGCCTTGGTCATGGTACTTTATCAGAGCACCCAGAAGATATATAATAATTCATAATGGAGTTTCCTTCGTTATGGTCCTTATGATACTAGAACTTCCCTAACCTTTACAGCAGATGCCACAGCGTGCAGAATCCCTGAGTATGTATACTTCTTCTCCTACGTCCAGCTTCTCTTTGAGGGCCTGGCATGATCTTGTATTGGCCAACTCTCTGAATATCAATTTTGTGTCTTTATCACTGATAAGAGAGAGCATACCTGGGCTGGAGAGACAGCTCAGCAGTTAAGAGCTCTGACTGCTCTCCTAGAGGTCCTGAGTTCAATTTCCAGCAACCACATGGTGGCTTACAACCATCTATAATGGGATCCAATTCCCACTCCTGGTGTGTCTGAAGACAGCTACAGTATACTCATACTTAAGATAAATAAAATCTTTAAGAGAGAGAGAGGGGAGGGGAGCATACCCTATATGGGAGAAAGACAAGTACCTGCCATTGCAGATCCACCCTTTCAGACCTACAGTGTGAGCCTTACTATAGTACTCACTGTGTCATTATACAAGACTGCAGAGTTAGAGCTGGAATGTGGGGACTTTGAATTGTACCTGATCCCCCACACATTTTCTTCCATGTGATGATACATTAATATTGAAATACCTCCTACATTCTAAGAGACTGGAACTTTTGCTCACTTTTGGACTTCAGTGGCAAGTTAAAAATATACCTTGAGGTTATTAAGATTTAAGACCTATAATCTGCAGTATGCTCAACCTGTTTGTTTATTCTACCTTGAGGAGAATAGTCTATCACCTAGCTTTATTTGTCTTGGACTTCCCATGAAATCAACTTTACAACTTCAACTAAAATACAGCATTAATATTAAATTACAAAAGCTGGCATGACTCTGAACCAAGAGGGGTATGTGTGAGTGTCTGTGTGTGTGTGTTCGCGCGCGTGCTCACGCGCGCGTGTGTGTGTGTGTGTGTGTGTGTGTGTGTGTGTGTGTGTGTGTGAAAGAGAGAGAGAGAGAAAGTGAGAGTGAGAGATGGTAATCTTTAATCCAGAAAACAGGTTGATAGCAGTCCTAATAAGAAATATCTACCATGAATACTGTATGCAGCATATAAATATTGCTTGATAGTACATTGCTTAATAATACTCTTTCATTTATTATCTAGATCAATGAGTGCCCGAGCCAGCCCCAGCAGAGGTGTTTCTTTCTTCTTGATTCTTCTTGAGGCAGCAGAAGGGGGAAGAGCATCTGCAGGGGTAAGACTTTGTCTTACAAAATTCTGGGGTAAGACTTTGTTTTATGTAAAATTTAGGGTTGCTTTATAATAAAAGGGTTACTTATCTAAGTCTAAGTTACTATGCTAATGTAGCTGACCTGCCTTCTGTGTTCCTTTGAAGCCAGAGACTGCAGTTTCAGGCACTTAGCACTTCACCCTAAAACAGCAGGAGATTAAGTAAAGGGTTAGTTGCTAGAGCCTTTTCCCCATTTTCCCCCATGGTATTGGTACAGTGACAGGCAGGAGGCTCAATGGAACAGGATTGAAGATCCAGAAATGAACCCACCGCCTATGGCCACTTGATCCTCGACAAAGAGGCTGAAAACATCCAATGGAAAAAAGATAGCCTTTTCAACAAATGGTGCTGGTTCAACTGGAGGTCAGCATGCAGAAGAATGCGAATTGATTCATTCTTGTCTCCTTGTACTAAACTCAAATCCAAATGGATCAAGGACCTCCACATAAAGCCAGACACTCTGAAGCTAATAGAAAAGAAACTGGGGAAGTCCCTTGAGGACATCGGTACAGGGAGAAAGTTTCTGAACAGAACACCAATAGCGTATGCTCTAAGAGCAAGAATTGACAAATGGGACCTCATAAAATTACAGAGTTTCTGTAAGGTAAAGGACACCATCAAGAGGACAAATCGGCAACCAACAAATTGGGAAAAGATCTTCACCAATCCTACATCAGATAGAGGGCTAATATCCAATATATATAAAGAACTCAAGAAGTTAGACTCCAGAAAAACCAAACAACCCTATTAAAAAATGGGGTATAGAGTTAAACAAAGAATTCTCACCTCAAGAACTTCGGATAGTGGAGAAGCATCTTAAAAAATGCTCAACTTCATTAGTCATTAGGGAAATGCAAATCAAAACAACCCTGAGATTTCACCTTATACCAGTCAGAATGGCTAAGATTAAAAATTCAGGAGACAGCAAGTGTTGGCAAGGATGAGGAGAAAGAGATACACTCCTCCACTGCTGGTGGGGTTGCAAATTGGTACAACCACTCTGGAAATCAGTCTGGGGGTTCCTCCGAAAACTGGGCACCTCACTTCCAGAAGATCCTGCTATACCACTCCTGGGCATATACCCAGAGGATTCCCCACCATGTAATAAGGATACATGCTCTACTATGTTCATAGCAGCCCTATTTATAATTGCCAGATGCTGGAAAGAACTCAGGTATCCCTCAACAGAAGAGTGGATGCAAAAAATGTGGTATATCTACACAAAGGAGTACTATTCAGCCATTAGAAACAATGAATTCATGAAATTCTTAGGCAAATGGATGGAGCTAGAGAACATCATACTAAGTGAGGTAACCCAGACTCAAAAGGTGAATCATGGTATGCACTCACTATTAAGTGGATATTAACCTAGAAACCTGGAATACCCAAAACATAATCTACACATCAAATGAGGTATAAGAAGAAAGGAAGAGTGGCTCCTTGTTCTGGAAAGACTCAGTGAAGCAGTATTCAGCAAAACCAGAACGGGGAAGTGGGAAGGGGTGGGTGGGAGGACAGGGGGAGAGAAGGGGGCTTACGGGACTTTCAGGGAGTGGGGGGACTAGGAAAAGGGAAATCATTTGAAATGTAAATAAAAAATATATCAAATAAAAAAAAGACAAAAAAACAAAACAAAACAAAACTAATTCTGTGCTGGATAGAAGGCTCAGTGGTTAAGAGCACTGATTTCTCTCCCAGAGGTTCTTAGTTCAATTCCCAGAAACCACATGGTAGCTCACAACCATCTGTAATAGAATTCAACACCCTCTTCCCATGTGTTAGACATGTATAGACAGCTATAGTATACTAATATACATAAAATAAATAAATAAATAAATCCTAAAACAATAAAAAATAAAAACTAATTCTATTTTAAGTTAGGACCACAACAAATAATATGTTGTCAGAAGACAGGCAATGGTATTCCCAGCACTCTGGAGACAGAAGTGGATAAATCTCTTGTGTTTGAGGCCAGCCTAATCTAAAGACTATTCCAGGAAAACCAGGGCTACACAGAGAAACCTTGCATCTAAAAGAAGAAGGAGAAGAGGGAGAAGAGGGAGAAGAAAGAGAAGAAGGAGGAGAAAGAGGAGATAGAGAAGAGGAGGAGGAGAGGAGGGGAAGGAGAGGATGAGGAGGAGATGAGGAGGAGGAAGAGGAGAAGAAGATGAAGAAAAGAGGAGGAGGAGGAGGAGGAGGAGGAGGAGTTTGGTTGATTTGCTATTAAGGGTTAGGAGATGCTAAATAAATAAAGTGCCTGCTCTGCAAGCATGGGAACCTAAGCTCAGACCCTTAGAAAATGAATAAAATGAAGCCCCAGAAGTCATTAACCGGTCCACAGTCATGCAATCAGTAAGTGGGAGCAGGCACAATCTGGAATGAAGATGTCAAATGTTCAAATCAACTAGAGCATTCATTTAGTTAACAATTTTTACCAAGAGCCTATTAGGTACCAGGCATAGTTCTAAGTACTAGGGATAAAATTATGAATAAATCTAATGCAATCTCTACCCCGTAGGTAGGAAGAGAAAGCCAACAAGTCTAATGGGAATAATTAACAAGTGAAAACTGTATCTGATAATAAATAAGAACAAGAAAAAGAAAAAATATTTAACTCAATGCCAAACAAAAGAGTCAAACAACAGGAAGAGACTTGCTTCTATGTTAGGAACCATGAAAAGTTCTTTCAAGTAAAGAACAGCAATAGAAGTCAAGAACAACTGCCACCAGCCAGAAATGGTGTCTGGTACATCTGCCAGGGTAGCATCCTAAAGCCCAATAGTGAGAGTGAGAGTCATGGGGTAAGGCTGAGGTTAGGTTGGAAGCTGCCCTGGTGGCAGGGAGAAGCAGCTTAGATTCAATTCTTTGTGTAACCCAGAGCTTTTGGAGGATTTGAGCACAAATAGTTCAATCCAAGTTCTTTTTAAAAACACCATTCTTACTGTTATGTGAGGAACAGCAAGCAAAATAAGGACAGCAGTGAGGGTGCTAACCCAGCAATCTAAGTAAGATAACGCTGGAACTTAAGACTTGAATCTGTCATGGTTTAAAAGGAGATGAGATACTAAAAGAAACCGCAACTTCTATTTGAATTATGCATATTATACTCTCAAGTTCTGTTCAAAGAAAATTACATTTTTAGATATCTATTAATATCCACATTAATAATGCTTCAGTTGGCATTATTGTTACTAGAAAAGAAGTAAAAAATATTTTGATTGTGTTTCAATATTCTGTTTAACTTGCCCTTCGATTGATGTTGGTCTTTATTTATGATGGGGTCTAACTATGCAAGCCCTAACTGGTCTATATCTCACTATGTAGATCAGGTTGTTTTCAAACTACCAGAGATCCCCCTGCCTCTACCTACTTAGTGCTGAGATTAATCAAGGCCAGTTTATACTATGATTTACAATCCCTTACATTCTAATAAAACACTAAGGACCATACCAGACTTCAGGATCTGTTCACTTGTAGACAGCAGGTACCTAAGGTCTCCTATGACTAGTTTCTTCTCATGGTCTTTTCTCCAGCATATCTGGCTATATTTAGTACATAGCTATTAGAGTGTTCCATAGAAAACACTTACGTAGAACCTGCAAATTCAGTCTTAAGAAATACCTTCCTTTTAAAAACTAAAGGAAATTTTTGTATTCAAAAAAGAATGAAAAACTTAGCCAAGGTCATACAGCCAGAATCAAACCCATTTCTAAATTTTGACCTTTCAACTTCAAAAGCCATTGCAGATTATATGTTTGACTTTATAGGTATAAGTAATCATTGAAACTTGATTGGTTGTGGAGAAGAGATTTTTTTTTTCCTATGTAGTTTATTAGTTTTCGATTGGTGTCAAAGGAATGGGGTTACATATTTAAACACATTAACTCTGAAAATTTTTGTTTTTCTTCCTGAGACAACATAGAAATTAATCTTCAAAAGTAAAGCTCACCATTTAAAAAATGAACAAATATGCATTAGTTAACATATAAAAGAATAAAATTTCTCCCCCTCTCTCCATGTATTCATGGCCAACCTCTACCACTCTTCTCTCTTTCTGTCTTTGCTGTTTCTCATCCTCCCTCTTCCTCCCTCCCTTTCTCTCTGGCTTTCTCTGTCTCTACTCCCTCAACTCCCCTCCCCATACACTAAATAAACTCTACTCCATACTATATCCTTCATATGACTGGTACCTCTGTGAAAGGGTTGTCTCGGCATGGGCCCACAGAGGCACCCCTTCTACCTCTACCAAACACATTTCTGGTTCTCTCTTTCTTTTTTATGAAACACCCAACAGGCACTGTCAGGAGCAGATGGGTCTTGTAGTCACAAGATCTTTTAATAATGAAGTAACTTTAAATGCCATATTTGGTGGATCTCTGACACTTTTCAAGTGTGCCTATCTATATATATAGCATGCTGAATTTGTTAAAACTGAAGAGTCTTAATTTACTAGGGACCCTTGAGTGAACCACGTGGAGATGGAATCACTGCAAAACGCATGAGGAACTTTATTAAAAAATACTAGCATGCTAGGGTCACTCTGTATATAAAGATGGAGTGACTCCCCCACCATCCACACCTAGGACTTTTTATACAGACCCCAGGGCAGATTCCATTAGGCACAATGTGATTGGCAGAACAGTAATATCCTTAAACAGATTGGTCCACTAGGGGATGAAGTAAATGGCAAATGGTCAGTATGGTCAGTCTTTGGAATGCATCCTCACCCCTAGGTCGGTCTCTCCCTCCCCCTTGTGGTCTGAGTAATGCAACCCAGCCCCTGACTCTTTTTAAGTTTCTGAGTTAACTCTTTCAAATTGTTAAACATTGATTATTTTTAACTATTTACTATTTGAATAACCTTGAAAGCATGTTATTGTAATTAACTAAATGAGAGTCTAATATAATTATCAGTTTGATAGTCTATTAACTTGCATTACTTAATTATCCTAAACAGTATGTAATAGTAGTTATTAAAAGGACTGGGAAGAAACTTTGTATTCTAAATGAGTTGCATAGGCACAATGCCTATCTAAGAATAACAAAAAATTTAAGTTTTGTATTAATATACAAAGATTTATACCAAGGAAAACCTTAAGTTTGTATCAATATATAAATTATGTACCAATGTAAGAAAATATAAAACAATTCTGCCTCAAAATATAAAGATTTCTACCAGTGTCAGATTACAGCTATAAAATGCTTTATAAAAATGTAAATCTAGTAATTCATCCAATATATTTAATTTCTTATAATATTATGCTATCTCCCGTTTATCTTTTCAACCCCCTTCCCTTTACCTAAGAAAGAAGGAAGTGAAAAGGAAAGGAACACTATTTAGTTTCATCCTTGTTCAAAACTATAATTATTTGTAAATCATTCCTTAAAATGACAACATATCTATAATTCATTAAATGACTAAAACTTACAGAATTAGGACAAATGTCTTCTTATGATTGCTTCCTGATCATTTGGGTAAAGAATTTCTTTTGGGGGGGGGGCAAGAAAGACATTGGAAAAATGGTTAATTCAAAATAAAAGTAGCAGGTAATATTTGTTTTAGCAGTCCTTCCTGAAGATGTTCTCAAAGCAAATCTCTGGAAACAGCATCAGTTTGAGTCAAGATCAGGCAAGGAGCTGTAACAGCAGGTCAATTCAGGATCCATGACTGTGAACTTATCAGAGCTGCCCTCTTGGTATATCATTCTGTAATATAAAATGTGACAAACAATATTTAGTTCCATAAAGATATTTGCATGGAATGTGCAAGGTGCACAGATCAGTTAAGGATGAATTTTTGTTTCCTGTTTGAGCAGGTAAAAGACAACTCTTTTTTTTTATGAGTTGGCTTGATCAATAACCAAATGGTAATATATCTTCAGTCATGCCATATCAAAGGATGGCAGAGATGAATTTTGAGGAATGTGTAGCCAACAAGATTTATAAGCTATGTATAGCTGGGTTCTGGCTAAAGACAGCATATTATTTTTAAAGTCATTGTGATAGCTGGTTTTGTGTGTCAACATGACATAGGCTGGAGTTGCCACAGATCTTCAGTTGAGGAAATAAATCCATGAGATCCAGCTATAAGGCATTTTCTCAATTAGTGATGAAGGGTGGGAGAGGGCCCATTGTGGGGGGTGCCATGCCTGGGCTGGTGGTCTTTGGTTCTATAAGAAAGCAAGGTGAGCAATCCAGGGGGAAGCAAGCCAACTAAGTAACATCCCTACATGGCTTCTGCATCATCTCCCACTTTCTGACCTGCTTGAGTTCCAGTCTTGGCATCCTTTGGTGGTGAACAGCAGTGTGGAAGTATAAGTTGAATAAACCCTTTCCTCCCCAACTTGCTTCTTGGTCATCATTGTTTATACAGGAATAAAAACCTTGACTAAGACAGTCACGTAGATGTTAGTAGAAGTTAATAGTCAAAAAGATAATAGACGAATAACAGAGAAAAAAAACCAGATGACTGAAATTTGAAGCACTCTGTTCAGATGCTGTCAAGATGATGAAGGACCAGCTAAGTAGACTTAGAAGGATGAACTGTTAGAGAAGTAGAAAACAGGAAAAGAAACACAATTCTACAAAAGGAGGTAATGTTTCAAGGATGAAAGGCCAAGAGAGTCACGTGCTACAATTAACTCAATGTAAGGCCTGGGAGTGATCAAAGCACTTGACAATAGAGAGGGAACTATCTGGATAGATAGCATAAAGAAGTAGGTCAAATTCTGGATTGAAACAATAGAAAGCAAAAACATAGAAGTAAACCCAGGTGATTATATTAAGCCTTCTTCAGGGCAGGCCCCATTCCCAAGAGCAGTTGGACAACACAAAACTAACTCAAGGATATTTTGGAGACTTTTTGGTCTCATTTTGATTTGTTGGGCATCATCGCCATCATATCTCCAGTCCATCCTCCCTCCAAAGCTTTGAACCTCTCCACTTCTCTTTCTCTCCCATCTCTCTACCACATATTTGTAAATGGTAATGGCACCCTCTTCCCTGCAACTCAAGGAGACGGGTGGGCTTGAGTGTTTATACCGTTTTCTGGTTGCTTCCTTGGGAGTTGGAGAGAAAGCCCGAGATCTTCCTGGACTTTGTTTTCCTTCCCATGTCCAGTTCTTAAGAGAATCTGCCATGCTCCTCCTGCTTCCTTGCCCAAGTCCTTAATGTGCAGCTTCTCCTACCAGGCATCATGTTATAGACAGCCTCCTGAGTTCCAGCTTCTAAATGTTTGTTAACTGTTCTCATCTGCATCTTTTCCCTTGTGCATTTAAGTTTTCTTTAATTAAGAAGACTCGGGACTTGAGGGATGGCTCAATGGTTAAGAATTAGCGCTTTTATGGAGGATTAACATTCAGTTTCTAGCACGCATACTGAGTGGTTCACAACCCCTATAACCCTGTTTTCCACAGGCACATGAAAGCACAGGCACAAACCCACACTAAGACACACATGCATACAATTAGAAGTAAGAAAATATTTTTTTTAAAAGAATCCACTTTGCTAGGCAGTAGTGGTACATGCCTTTATTCCCAGTAGCGGGAGGCAGAGGCCAGTAGTTATTTGTGAATTTCAGTCCAATGTTGTTTACAGATCGAGTTCCAGGACAACCACAGTTATACAGAGAAATTCTGTCTTGAAAAAATAAACAACCAGCAGTGCTACAAACACATAAGCCTAAAAGGCACATTTCACACTCCAACAATAGGAACAGCTAGACATCTTTATAAATAAATAAACAAACAAATAGCATGCTGGATCTATCTGTAGCAGTGGTTCTCAACCTGTGCATTGTGATCCCTTTGGCAAACCTCTGTCTCCAAAACCATTTACATTATGAGTGTCAGGAGAGAGGATGGGGAGAAGGAGCTCTACTGGTGATGGTCAGTCACTAATGTGTTCCTACACAGTCACAAACTACCACATCTAGGAGCATAGTAGGTGCATAGTGGTGTTTTGGAAAGTACAGTGTGTAGCAACTAGACATAAGCAGTAACTACCAGAGAAAGAGTGGAGCGCAGCTTGGCGTTCAGAGTAAGGCTTGGCCGCTGATTCAGCATTGAAGACACCACATTACTGACAAGAATTATTTCTACAAGGGACTGGCATTAATTTGTTGTTGACATTTTTATTTACCAATCAGAAATAACTTGGGAACAAGATCACATAGCGCCACTTGGAGCTATGTACAGACTCCAAAACTTGGGGACCTACACTTAGCATTACAATACACAGCAAGACCAAACCTCAACACCTATTAAGGGCTCTCCTTACTGAGTAAGTTGAGCAGTTCTCAACCTGTGGGTCAAGACCCCTTTGTGGTTGAATGAGCTTTTCAACAGGGTTGTCTAAAACTATCGGAAAACGCAGATATTTACATTAGAATTCATAACTGTACCATATTCACATTTATGAAGTAGCATTGAAATATAATCTTATAAGTTTGGGTTCACCACTACAGGAGGAGTTATATTAAAGTATTGGAGCATTAGGAAAGTTGAGAATTACTGTATTTCTCAGTCACAAGTGTAACACATTGCTTTTCTGCTATCTCTGATTTTCACTGAACTTTCATGTCCCATGGGTCCACTAGAATTCTTATAAATTATCATAGTGCTCACAAGGACTGAAACACCCACCAGTTTTCAAACATGGCAGCGAGGACTATTGCCATGACTATCAGATATGTGTCCTGCTCATCGACAAAACTCTTTTGTCCTCCTGTATTTCACTTAGAAGTTTAAAGAGTGTTAAGAATTTCAAAATAGAGCCTGGAGAGATGGCTCAGTGATTAAGAGCACTGACTGCTCTTTCAGAGGTCCTGAGTTCAATTCCCAGCAACCACATGGTGACTCACAACCATCTATAATGAAATCTGATCCTTCTTCTGTTGTGTCTGAAGATAGCTACAGTGTACTCACATTAAATAAATAAATAAATAAATAAATAAATAAATAAATAAATAAATTTTTAAAAAAGAATGTCAAAATAATGATAATGGGGCCCATAAGCAAGTGTTAGGGATCCTCTGGGTGAGGAACCCAGCCCAGCATTTGGACACATATGTCAACAGTGCTGAGGCTGAGATGTCCTGCTCCCTGAGTTGTCTCTCTTCTAGTTTTGGTATTGTGCATGTCCAGCTGGAAATCAGTGCCCCAAATTTTTATCTGATGAGGATCACATTTACTTAGGTCTTGGATTTTTATCATATTTAAATCCATGATCATATTATGTTATTGTCAAAGGAAGTTTTGAAGATGTGATTAAAAATAATAGTGACTTGATGTTGAGATGATCCAAAGGGAGGTCATGCAATTGGGCTCAGTCTCATTACATTCCTTTAAAAGCAGAGAGTTCTTTATGGCTGGTGACAGATAGAGAGAGGTCAGAGAAATTTGAAGCTTGGGACTGATTTAGAGTGCCCTTGCTGACTTTGAAGATGATGAGCTGCGAAGAAGGGCTTGAGAGAAGGCTTTTCACGCTGAGTGTGACCTCTGATCAACAGTCAGCAAGGCTTCTGCCCTATAGCTGCATGAAAAAGTTCCCTCACTCTACAACCAGAAACAATTTAGAAGTGGCATTCTCCCCAGCCCTCCCATACTGGCACTAGATTTCAGATCATAAGTAGAGAACCCTATCATCTGTATGGACTTCTGATTCACAGAACCATGAGATGATACAGGGGTGCTATTTTTAACCCTTCTGCTTATAGTAATTCTTTGGCTAAAATTAGCAAACTAATATAGCCCACTGAAGTGTCAGCTATTAACTCCTTAAGTGTTTCTGAATTATGAACTCTGGAAGTGGATGATCCCAAACATGAAAATATATGCGTGTATGTGAGGTATCTATCTGGTGTAGAAGAAAATGACTTGGCTTAGAGGATATGGTTAGCACCGCTTTCTGACAGTTTCAGGAGAGATGTGATGCCTCTTATACATACATACATACAAACAAAAAAAAAGCAAGGTACTTTTTTAAAAAATGTTATGATCACTGTTGAGGTTTCAAAAGATCATCTTTACCCTTTTCTTTTTGCTTTATGTTTCAAGTTCTAGGAATTCTCCACACTCAATTTGAAACATGAAAAAATTCAAAAGCTGTAAAGGGTTTTGTTAAGAGGCATCCATAATTCTCATATGTAAAGGGGCTTGTATATGAGAAAGATGCAGAAAGATGTAAAGTAAAAAATTGTTCTGAGCTACCTAATGACCCTCTAAGTGACAAAACACTACACTAGAAGCTGAGTAAACTCAATCTGAAATTCATATTTCAATAGAGGCATATGAAAATGTTAACACTATCAACCAACAAGGAAATGAAACATGGACTGTGGGCTGAAGTTACCTTGGCCAATAACCATTCTACTACAATTCATGAACATTTAGAAAACAGCTGTGATAGTATAGTATGGTACATTCATTCATAAATGAGTCTGTCTTCAGGCAAGAACAACAATACTATTATCTTCATGGTCATGAATCTTTTGAAAACACACTGCTCTTATTCTGCTGAAGGAACAAAACAATAAGATGACTCCTAATGACATATTGTTCTCCCCATAAATTGGTTCCTTGATCAGTTCACACTAGAGGTGCTTCTTGTAGAAGATATTAACTGATAAAGAGATCCACAGCTAGTACTGTGCAGGGAGTGATGCAGCCCTCAAGGCTCAGGGTTCTACAAGAAAGATGAGGCAAAAACATTGTAAGAAACAGTATTGACTGATGACTCTAAGGAAACAGTGTCTTCCATACACAATAGAAACTGATGTACATATGAAATCAGAGTGACTGTGGAATCATGCACGTGACCTACACAGGCACCTCAACACTGACAGGGATATGGTCAGACTAGATAGCTTTCAGGTAGTTAAAATAGCTAGAACCTAGATCCCTGGTGAACTCTATCACCATGCCTGAGTCTAAACTGGTCACAGACATGTAACTAAGAAACTATCTGCCATTGACATAAGCTGGCATAGGGAAAATCAGTTTTCTCCAATAGAGTGTCACTTACTATATCATCTATATTTAGGGCAGGCTTGCTGCAAAGAATTAGAAAACCAGAGAACATAGGATTCATGAATCTGTGGGAACATTTTCCTTCACTTTTTTAGACATTGTTTATATTATTGTTTTTTGTTTGTTTTGATTTTCATGTGTGTTATCTTTCTTTCAGGGCCCCTTGTAAAAAAGAGTTCATAGTTTTTCCACTACCATCAGGGAGTGCCAGCCCCAGTGATGTAAGCTTTGTTTTCTCATAAAAAAAGTTCTGTGGCGTAATTTCTCTAACTGTTGGCTGCCTTTATCATCAGCATCTGTAGGTATCTGAATCCTCCCCAGTCAGCAGCTCTAAGCACTGGCTTGCAATGGCTGCCTGCCTCAGTTTGTCTACCATATGGATGCCAAAGCTGGTCTTTGGCAAGTTAGTACACAAATTTCCTAATGGTGATCTCAATATTAGTTCCTATTAGAGTAGGTAACTGAAGAGATATCAGAGTTAACTCTTATGTTTCTTTAATGTATTTTTCTAAATTTAGAAAAGATTCTGATGATTGTGAAATGTAAATTATTGATTTTCATTCATGTATTTGTTTTAACTTTTGCAATTTACTTTTGATTCATAGGAGGGCTCTGTCAGTGGTCACATTCAACACATAGGGAAACAGAAGTGTCGTGTTGTTGCGACCCCTTCTGGCCAAAGGTAGTTATGTACTTGTGCTGAAGAAATGAGGATATGGCTACCAAGTATGGGGCGCCACCTTGTGGAAGTAAGAAGTTAGTGCACCTGAGCTATGTCTTCTAACACAGTTACCTCCAAAAGTTGGAGGAGACCTGAATTGCCCTCATCACAAGCACTCTCTTCTCTCAAAAGAAACCCAGCCTTAGTTTTAAAGGAGACAGACACTTGATTTCCAGTGGGAATTGTGCGCATCCCTCAATCGGACAAAAGTCCGATGGATTTTCAGACTCATGAAAATGCTAGGCAACCCTGGGCACTGAACACCTTTAGATAGTTCAGGCTTCTTCTGTTTATTCCAATGTAACAAAGTCTCGAAATACCCTGCTAAAAGTTCTTGATCTACAAGTCATGTTAGATGTCGTGAATCACCTAAGCTAATAGCATAATTACAAAACACCCTAGTAGGCAAATGTGACTGTAGGACAAGAAGAAAGTGCCTGTCATGGTGAGTCCAAGCGCTCAAGCAGGAGAGCAGATGCAGGTGGATATCAGGGAGTAGAACATCCTAGGTTGCATATACACTTCCAGGCTAAATACAAACAGAAACAAACCTTTGATTACAAATACAATTTTCAGTAAATGACACGCAAAATGAACATGTCATTGCAGATGTGTATTCCTTCCAAGTGCACAGTGTAAGATCAAACTATATCTTGCCGAGAGATCATTCATGAGAAAATAAACTGGAAACACAAGGCAGATTAGAAATGGTTCTGAAAATATGGCTCTGCTTTTAAGAGTACTGGTTGGCTGCTGTTCCATTGGTCAATTCCCAGCAACCACATGGTGGTACATCTATGGTGAGATCTGGCGCCCTCTTCTAGTCTATAAGCATGCATGCAGGCAGAATACCGTATACATCCAGGGCTCTACATTGTCCTTCTAAATCTGATAGTCTACCACTTCAATATCTGAAGCCAATGTCACTACAGCTAAGAGATGTATGTACCATTGCCACTTGGGGAATTTATAGGGATTTTTAATGAGTATGTAGCATCTGGAAAGAAGTACTCTTTATTTTCCTTACTTTCCTTTTGTTTAGTAGTAGGAGGTGGTCCTATGGTTAGGACTATTCTTCCAATGGTCCTGAGCTAACTTTCCAGCAACAAAGTTGTTGCCCACAGCCATTGGGTGTTTGGGTGGAAATGTTCCACATCAAAATACCCAGCTGTGAAGAGTCCTTTTATGGTTGTGGTGAGCACCTTTGCTTATCATTTCCCATCAGTCAATTCTTTCTATGTAAATTAGAACATTTCTGTAGTATCTGGTTGCAGGTAATTCTGATTGGCTGTGTGATTCTGACATTTTTGTGGCTCCAGTTGAATAAAGAGGGAACCATGGTTTTCTATGTATCTGAGTGTTTTGCCTGTTGTATGGGTGGGTAGATTGCAAGGTTGTCAGGTATGGAGGTAGTCCAGAAGACAGCTTTGCCTATCCAGGTGGGTGTAGTGGGAACCAAATCCAGATCCTGTAGAAGAACATCAATTGATTTCAACTGCTGTGATATCTTTCCAGCCTCTTATTCTATATTTAGAGTCTCTCTGACTCCCACCATAACAAAATGTCTTCCATGGTTATAGCATCTATTTTTAAAAAAAGAAACCAACCAATGAACCTAAGACCTAAGTAACTCACTAACAAACAAACAAAAAACAAAACAAAACAAAAAAAAGAAACCAACCAAACACACACACACACACACACACACACACACACACAAACCCCAAGGTCTATCCCTGTAAGCCTGGCACCTGGCTTCCTCCAGAAATAACCCTGGCTGTACATGCATACCATTTTTTCGGACTTCTTTAAAGGACAGGAGGGAGGCAAATGGAAGAAATGGAGCCATGTCACTGGTAAGCATACAGCTATGAATCGTTCTAAATTTTTTTTAATTTTCAGTGATAATTGACAAATGACTGTCCTTCTGAGAACCACATTTATTCATTAAAAATGCATAAAGACCAAATTGCTAGAAGATGTCCCCAAACATTTTGTTTAGATTTCTGTACAGAGCCATATTGGGGCAGTCTTGCACTTGGTCAGAGTTTGACTTTGGTCAAGGTTAACTTCTCCCAGTTAGCCAGGATCCTGCTCCACCTAGGGTGGAACGCTCGAAGTAAAGGTTAAGTTCATTGTTCCTCCTGGTATAGGAATCCCTGAATTAAACAGGTGACCCACCCAGCTGCCGGAGCAGTCTAGACGAAGACCTCCTCTGCCTGGAGTCTGGGGGGAAGGGTTTGCCCAAACTGTTATAAGGTCTGGCGCCATTAAAGTTTACGGCTTTGATCAGTGAACATTGACTTGGCCGCGCTTCCTTTTCGCCCCTCTTCCCTATAACCCCAAAATTCTCTCAACAGGTAACCCGGTTTACATGTGGCTGCTGGCAGCAACAGATTTCAGTCCTTGAACTGGGATTTTTGCTTGTTTTCTCTTGTTTGTTTTGTCAAGGCGTGGTATCTTTAAGTAATTGTCCTTGAACTGACCTTGTAAACCAGGCTGGCCTTAAATTCCAAGATCTATCTGCCTTTCACCTTCTGAGGGCGGGCCGCAAAAATCTGGTTTTGGGAGTGGCTAAAGGATCACAATGATAATTTCTTCCCATTTTTGGTTAATGTTATCTACAGAAATCTCTTGGAGTTAGTCATTTGGAAGAGGAATTCTGCAGCATTTGGTTCTCTCTGGCTGTCCCATGTTGGACGAACCTGAAGGAGTAAGCAGGTCTCTCAGGGAGCACAGGGAATACTTTCACCAGAGATAAATTCACGCACGGACAATCTGTAAGGTAAGACAGATTTTTTTTTTTGGCCTATCTACCTATTGTGAAACCCTAGCTGTACATGATACATTCATAAACCAGGGAAAGGTGTGTTTTCGTTTGTGACCTCCTTCTCTCCGAGCCGGGGAGGGCTGCTGGTCTGTTGCGGTGCACACCCTTCCCGTGCGGTGTGCGCATGCTTTGCCTCTGCTTAGCTCGCGGTGCTCCTGGAGCGTTCCGGGCTTTGACCCCAAAGGTGCCCGCTTCCGAGTCGGCAGTGGCGCTTCCCGTTCCCCGGCGTGCCTCCCGTGCTCCGTCTGGCTGCGTTGCTTTGTTCCCGTTCTGTCGGTTCTAGTTCGAGACGCCTGGTGAAGAAAAGGGGGGTCGAGGCGGTAGAGACGAGGCGTCTGGTGCCTGAGCGAGAGGAAGCAGGGGCCGACCCCTCCTCGCTGGGTGAGCGCCCACCCCGCGCACCTCTTCCCGCCTTCATCCATAGGTGTGCGCGTAGGGTGGTGCTGAGCGTTTTGCGGCCGTCCTTGCTCTATGTGGACTCTGTGAGGTTTGCAAGGCCTGGCTCTCGGGGGATGCCTGTCGCAGGTCTCCTCTGTCCGCGGATGCTCAGAATACCCTTACCGATACCGCAGGCCCCCCTCCCCGCGTGCACCCTGCCGCGTGTGGGTCTTGTTTCCGACGCTGCTTGTGGCATTGCAGCTCTCGGTTCCCGGGCTCGCCGCGTTGGGTCCGTCCCGCCCTCGGTGAGAAAGTCCTTCTCTAGCGATCTTCGGAAGGGTGTGCTATGACCTCGAGGGGTTTCCTCCCGGATGGTCCCCTCGAGTGCCCGCTTGCGGACCCACCCGCCTTTTCTGCGCGCAGCGTTTGCTCTCTCTCGTCTACAGCGGCCCGCGCCTCCCCGCTCCGAGCTTGGGGAGGGATCACGCGGGGCAGAGCTCGTCTTCCCACCGCTGGTGCGGAGCTGTTGAGAGTCGGTGGCGGGGAAGGGCCCCGTGCACACGCCCGCGTTCGCGGTACCTCCTCCCGCCGAGGGTCGTTGCGGGACGGGAAGCGGAAGGGTGTGTATTACTTACACACACACACACACACACACATTGAATTTGAACTAAACATACAGTAAAGAAAAAGAAAAAGAAATCTAAAACAGAGAGCAAAACAAAACAATATCCAAAATAACCTTTCCTGGGGTTAATGAAATAACAGAACCGGGTGTGGTCATACACGCCTTTCATCCCATCACTCAGGAAGGAAGGAAACAGAGGCAATGCTGTGAATTGGAGGCAGGTCTGATCTAGATAGTGATTTCCAGGGCTATGTAGAGAATCCCCTGCCTGCCCCAACTAAGTCAATGAACAGGAAAAATATAACTGTAATTATTAACCTGGGGTAAAACAAACAATCAAGGGAAGGTGGTGCTGGGTGCCTGATTTATGGTCTCTCTGTCTGTCTCTGTCTGTCTGTCTCTCCTCTCTCTCCTTCCTCTCTCTCTCTCTCTCTCTCTCTCTCTCTCTCTCTCTGTCACTCTCTGTCTCTGTCTTTCCTCTCTCCTTCCTCTCTCTCTGTCTCTCTCCTTCTTCTCTCTCTCTGTCTCTCCTCCCTCTCTGTCTCTCCTCCCTCTCTGTCTCTCTTCCCTCTCTCTCCTTTCTCTCTCTCTCTTTCCCCCTCTCTCCTCTCTCTCTGTCTCTCTCCTCTCTCTCTCTCTCTCTCTCTCTCTCTCTCTCTCTCTCTCTCTCTCTCTCTCTCTCTCTCTTTGTCTCTGTCTCTCTCTCCAATCTGTTTCTTTCTCTCTGTCTCTCTCTTTCTCTTTCTCTGTCTCTCTCTTTCTCTCTTTGTCTCTGTCTCTCTCTCTGACCCCAGGGGTGTACCTGCCTGCCTTGCTGAACACTGTATTATGTAATAAACTCAGTAGTTTTAGAAGTCAGGAGCTGGAAATATGCAGATAAGATGTTGGGGTTCGCTGGGCAGTGGAAAGCAGAGGCAGGCGAATTTCTGAGTTCGAGGCCAGCCTGGTGTACAGTGAGTTCCAGGACAGTCAGGGCTACACAGAGAAATGCTGTCTCAAAAAAAAAAAAAAAATCTGGCCATCTCACTATAACATTCATCAATTCTGTTGAGAGGAAGGGAGACACGGAGACAGATACCTGATCAATCGTCCAACCAACACCCAGATTGGAATCAAAAGAACCCAATCTTTCTTTCTTTTCTTTTCTTTTCTTTTCTTTTCTTTTCTTTTCTTTTCTTTTCTTTTTTCTTTTTCTTTTCTTTTTTTTTTTTTTTGAGACAGGGTTTCTCTGTACAGCCTGTCCTGAACTCACTTTTAGACCAGACTGGCCTCAAATTCAGAAATCCACCTGCCTCTACCTTCCAGATGCTGGGATTAAAGCCCTGCACCACCACCACCCGGCCAAAAGAACACAATGAATCGGGATGGTATTGTGGTCGAGTTGTGTTTGGTGGTGTGGGAGAGAAACTGCTTTTTGCTTTCGTGTTTCTTTCCAAAGTCGGCCCCTTTCAGCTTTTTGAGGAAACTCTGTGCTTACGATGTGTCTTTTCTGTGGTTCATTCGATTTTTACTTTACTTTTTCATTTGATTTTATTCTACTCTATCTGCTGGCCAGAAAGAATTATTGATTGTTATGCCTCCCTAACCCTCTGGGACCCAGACACATGGTCTCACTGAGGCAGGCTCTTAGCCTTTTTTTTTTTTTCCCTCTGAGTGCTGCTGTGAATGAAGGAGTCTATCAAAATTATCTTAAACATCATCACATTTGTTATTCCCCTCCTCCTCCCTCTCCTCCCCATCTTCCCAAGTTGTCTGGCAATATATTCTATTTGTAACCACCTTGGTAGGAAATCCCCCCCTTGCCACTAATGCTGATCTCTGATGATCTCAGACCCCCAGGTGTATCCCTGGTGTCCTTGCTGAACTCTGTATTGTATAAACTCAGTAACTCTAGCAGTCAGGAACTGGAAATAGGCAGATAAGCTATTGGTAGGAAGGAAGAAAGGAAGGAAGGAAGGAAGGAAGGAAGGAAGGAAGGAAGGAAGGAAGGAAGAAAAAGAACAGATATACCAACACACACACACACACACACACACCACCACCACCACCACCACCACCACCACTCACATGACCAAAGGAAAGCAGTGCAAAAAATAATTACTTTCTGGCCAAAGTGAAAACAAATCACTTTGAAAAGGTATTCCTAGAAAAACAAAACAGAACAAAAACAAACAAACAAACAAGCAAGCAAACAAACAAACAGCAAGCAAGCAAGCAAGCAAGCAAGCAAGCAAGCAAGGAAGCAAAGACAGAAATGGGATTTTTCACCATCCTACCACTTTTGAAATTTAACTCTGTATTTAGTCTTTGAAAAGGGGACAGTGGGTGGGCGGACGGGTGAGTGAGGGTGGGAGGGCAGGCAGCGGTGGTGGCAAGGAGGAGAGGAACATGAAACAGAAAACAGAATGAGAGAGACAAAAATGTCCGCCGCCACCCTCCTCTTCCACCGTGTTTGGAGGCTCCCTTCTGCTAATTGTGCCTGTTCCTTGGCCCGCTAACCGACTGTTAGTCGCGTCCTTTCACTTAGAGAATGATTAAGCCTGTTTTCTCAGCTCCCGGCCATACTTTGGCTTTTGGGTGCCTGAGGGGGTCGGCCCGAGTCCAGCCAGCGTTCACTAGTTTCAGGCGGGAAAGCGGGAACTGTTTGTGCCACTCGGGAGGAGTGGTGGGTACTCTGCTCCGTCATGCGTGGGTGAGTGTCCCCTTGAGCTAAGGAGGACCCTCCGGGGAGAGACTGAGTGAGTGTGGCTGGCGGCGCGTGAGCGATCTGTATTGGTTTGCTTGGTTGTCGGGCGACACCTAGTGGTGACAATTTTCCGCAACGTTCCTGGTCCCCGGTCCGTGACGAAGGAGGAGGAAGTGCCTGCTGTGAGCCGGCCAGGGTGACGGGAGGCCGGGCAAGCAGGCGGGTGCGTCCCGGAGACTGCGCCGAGTTTAAAGATTTTTCTCTACGTAGGAGATTGTACCCGGAGAGTTATGTAGGGGTTGGTAGTGACTGCACAACCTATTGGAACAAACACGCTGGTTGGGGGCAGCTTGCTCAGGTCGACCAGAAGTCCTGCCCCGGAGTGTGCTCCTTCATCGGGAGCTCTGGATTTCTGAAGCCGAGAGGGTGTCTTGTTCTCGGCTGTCAGGCGGCTGTGGCCCGGTTCGGTGGAGCTTCGGAGCTTTTTTTTTTTTTTTTTCTTTCCTCCAGCAGGCTCCCTCAGCGGGTGGTCTGGATTTCTGAAGCCGAGAGGGTGTCTTGTCCTGGGCTTTCACAAGGCTGTAACCCGGCTCGTTTTTAGGTTCGGAGCTTTTTATTTTTTTATTTTTGTTTTCCGCCTCCAGGCTCCCTCAGCGGGTGCTCTGGATTTCTGAAGCCGAGAGGGTGTCTTGTCCTGGGCTTTCACAAGGCTGTAACCCGTCTCGTTGGAGGTTCGGAGCTTTTTATTTTTTTATTTTTGTTTTCCGCCTCCAGGCTCCCTCAGCGGGTGCTCTGGATTTCTGAAGCCGAGAGGGTGTCTTGTCCTGGGCTTTCACAAGGCTGTAACCCGGCTCGTTGGAGGTTCGGAGCTTTTTATTTGATTTTATTTTTGTTTTCCGCCTCCAGGCTCCCTCAGCGGGTGCTCTGGATTTCTGAAGCCGAGAGGGTGTCTTGTCCTGGGCTTTCACAAGGCTGTAACCCGGCTCGTTGGAGGTTCGGAGCTTTTTATTTTATTTTATTTTTGTTTTCCGCCTCCAGGCTCCCTCAGCGGGTGCTCTGGATTTCTGAAGCCGAGAGGGTGTCTTGTCCTGGGCTTTCACAAGGCTGTAACCCGTCTCGTTGGAGGTTCGGAGCTTTTTATTTTTTTATTTTTGTTTTCCGCCTCCAGGCTCCCTCAGCGGGTGCTCTGGATTTCTGAAGCCGAGAGGGTGTCTTGTCCTGGGCTTTCACAAGGCTGTAACCCGGCTCGTTGGAGGTTCGGAGCTTTTTATTTTATTTTATTTTTGTTTTCCGCCTCCAGGCTCCCTCAGCGGGTGCTCTGGATTTCTGAAGCCGAGAGGGTGTCTTGTCCTGGGCTTTCACAAGGCTGTAACCCGGCTCGTTGGAGGTTCGGAGCTTTTTTTTTTTTTTTTTTTTTTTTCTTTCCTCTTCCAGGCTCCCTCAGCGGGTGGTCTGGATTTCTGAAGCGGAGAGGGTGTCTTGTCCTCGGCTTTCGCGCAGCTGTGGCCCGTCTCGTTGGAGGTTCGGAGCTTTTTTTTATTTTATTTTTGTTTTCCGCCTCCAGGCTCCCTCAGCGGGTGCTCTGGATTTCTGAAGCCGAGAGGGTGTCTTGTTCTCGGCTTTCACGCGGCTGTGGCCCGGCTCGGTGGAGCTTCCTAGTCTTTCTCCCCCCTGTAACTGCAGGGTCCCTCTCGGTGCCCCTCAGCCGGGATCTTGCTTTGTGAGTCCGAGTAAGAACTGTGGAAGCGGTCTCCTATCATGGCCCTCGCGGTCTTGCAGTAAACACGGTTACAAGGTCGACCAGTTGTTCCTTTGAGGTCCGGTTCTCTTGCTCATGGGGACAGGTTTGAGACAGCTTCCCGAGAATGACTTCCAGGTGTTCCGTGTAGCCTGTGAATTTCCTCCCTGTGTCTTTTATGGTTTTGATCCTTGCTCTCTGTTCATATTGGACCTGGAGATATATAGGACACGCTGTCCTGTGTCTGATGAGAACTATAGGACTTGGAAAGACCCTTTCTGAGGCTGTTTTGCTTGTCCGGCCTACTCTTTCGTTTCTGCCCTCGGGTCTTTCGGCAGCGCCTGAAGCTGAGCCTTGGCACACGCTTCTTCCCGTGCTGGCTCGTACTCTTTGGCTTGTGACAACCGAGTGCTGTATCTTGCGTGTCTGTTGTGTTTTTGTTTCTCCCGGTGGTTGTTGTCACCTGTGCCGGGTAGAACGGTGGCACCAGTGGTGGTGGGGACACCTATTCTGCGTTAGTGTACCCCGGTGCTCATCCCGCTCACTCACTGGCTTTTTTTTTTTCTGGAGTTCCCGAACCTCCGCCTACCGTTTTCCGTGCCTCCCGAGCGCACTGCTTTTTCCTCCCCTCGAAGTGCTTCTTCCTGGGGCGTTATTTTTTTCTTTCTGGAGTTCCCGAACCTCCACCTACCGTTTTTTCCGTGCCTCCCGAGCGTACTGCTTTTTCCTCCCCTCGAAGTGCTTCTTCCTGGGGCATTTTTTTTTTTCTTTCTGGAGTTCCCGAAACTCTGCCTACCGTTTTCCGTGCCTCCCGAGCGCACTGCTCTTTTTCCTCCCCCCGAAGTGCTTCTTCCTGGGGCTTTTTTTTTTTTTTTTTTTTTTCTTTTTTTTTTTTGGGGGAGTTCCCGAACCTCCGCCTACCGTTTGCCGTGCCTCCCGAGAGCACTACTTTCCTCCTCCCCTCAAAGTACTTCTTGGGCTTTTTTTGCCAGTTTTGTCCGGTGGCTGCTCCTCCCGTTCTCGGTGTGTGCCCTCGCTCTGCCCGCTTCGGTATTGCGTCTTGCACGCTCGTTGTTCCCGATGGGGTGCTCTTGCTCCCTTTGGATCGATGTGGTGCTCCTGCGTTCTCTTCGGGCCGGGGCCTAAGCCGCGCCAGGCGAGGGACGGACATTCATGGCGAATGGTCATTCATGGCGAATGGCGACCGCTCTTCTCGTTCTGCCAGCGGGCCCCGCGTCTCTCCTCCCCATCTGGTGTCGGTGGTGTGGGGGAAGGCAGGGGTGCGGCTGTCCGGTCCGAGCCACTGACCCGCGCGCACCTCCCGCTGTGGTTCGCGGAGTCCTCGTGGACGCGTCAAGGCAGCTTTGGCTGTCCTGGTGCGCCTCACTCGATTTGTGTTTCCGTTTGTGACCTCCTTCTCTCCGAGCCGGGGAGGGCTGCTGGTCTGTTGCGGTGCACACCCTTCCCGTGCGGTGTGCGCGTGCTTTGCCTCTGCTTAGCTCGCGGTGCTCCTGGAGCGTTCCGGGCTTTGACCCCAAAGGTGCCCGCTTCCGAGTCGGCGGTGGCGCTTCCCGTTCCCCGGCGTGCCTCCCGTGCTCCGTCTGGCTGCGTTGCTTTGTTCCCGTTCTGTCGGTTCTAGCTCGAGACGCCTGGTGAAGAAAAGGGGGGTCGAGGCGGTAGAAACGAGGCGTCTGGTGCCTGAGCGAGAGGAAGCAGGGGCCGACCCCTCCTCGCTGGGTGAGCGCCCACCCCGCGCACCGCTTCCCGCCTTCATCCGTAGGTGTGCGCGTAGGGTGGTGCTGAGCGTTTCGCGGCCGTCCTTGCTCTGTGTGGACTCTGTGTGAGGTTTGCAAGGCCTGGCTCTCGGGGGATGCCTGTCGCAGGTCTCCTCTGTCCGCGGATGCTCAGAATACCCTTACCGATACCGCAGGCCCCCCTCCCCGCGTGCACCCTGCCGCGTGTGGGTCTTGTTTCCGACACTGCTTGTGGCGTTGCAGCTCTCGGTTCCCGGGGCTCGCCGCGTTGGGTCCGTCCCGCCCTCGGTGAGAAAGTCCTTCTCTAGCGATCTTCGGAAGGGTGTGCTATGACCTCGAGGGGTTTCCTCCCGGATGGTCCCCTCGAGTGCCCGCTTGCGGACCCACCCGCCTTTTCTGCGCGCAGCGTTTGCTCTCTCTCGTCTACAGCGGCCCGCGCCTCCCCGCTCCGAGCTTGGGGAGGGATCACGCGGGGCAGAGCTCGTCGTCCCACCGCTGGTGAGGAGCTGTTGAGAGTCGGTGGCGGTCGGTGGCGGGGAAGGGCTCCGTTTACACGCCCGCGTGCGCGGTACCTCCTCCCGCCGAGGGTCGTTGCGGGACGGGAAGCGGAAGGGTGGCGGTGGGCATCCGGCCCCACACTCGTCTCCGGTTCGTCCCCGTGCCTTCCGTCGCGTGCGTCCGCCCCGCCCGCGTCCATGTCTTGGTCCCGCTACCGCGACGCG